>NC_056737.1:1874585501-1874605501 GCF_019279795.1 Protopterus annectens | reverse complement strand
GTATTTTGGCCTTCATTATCAAAAGACATTGACATAGTTATTTCTTCTGGTTCAGTATGCAATAGTACTAAACTGCATTTGCAAAACAAACCACTTCAGCTAAGTCCAATTCCTGAACTACTTTGGTCTACTGTAGCAATTAATATCTTTGAGTGGAACAACCAACACTACTTAGTTTGGTAGACTCTTATTCAAATTTGCTTGAGATTGATCTACTACCAAGCTTAACCTCAACTATATAATGTATAAGTTACTTAAGTTATAGTTAATAAGCCTCTATAGTGATGTATTTGTATAAAATAAAGTTGATTGGACAGAATCCATGAAGACTCATTTATTCATGTCTTAACACAAAAGCGACAGGAGGGTATTTGTTGAGATGAGGTGAGTTGGGATGGGCAAAATGTATTATGAGAGAAACAGCCAGATTAACAAATAAGAGAATGCATTAATTCAGGACCTAGACATGTTGTGAAGTACAGTGCACAGAGAAATCTGGGAGAAAATATAAAATAAAATGTATGAAAGGAAAGAAAGTTGGTTCCAGGAAATATAGAAAGAGGAGGTGGATGCTGATGGATTAAGAGAAGAAACTGGTTACTGAGCGCCATATTGATAGTGTATAGGGAAAGGTAGAAGCAAGTCTTTACAATTTAAACTGACACATTTGCAATTTAGGCACAAAAGAGAAATGTAGAGTTCCCTGATTTAGGTATGCAGGAGGGAAGAGTTGTCTAAGTTTAGAAAAGATAAGATAAATTTTTGCAGGCTGTTATGAAAAACTTTACAGGCAAGTGTAGACCAATATTAGCTTGTACAGTAGCAGAAACAAGAGAAGGTTATTGCATCACTAGTTTTATAGACTAGGAGCAGATTAGCTAGGTAAATCACACCAAATGAGATAAACATCAAAATGAATCTGATGAGTAAAGGCAACACTGGCCATTGGACGGCACAGTGGTGCAGCAGTAGCATTGTTGCCTCACAGCAAGAGGTTCTCCAGTTCGATTCTTGGCTGGGGTGCTTTCTGCAGGGAGTCTGCATGTCCTCCCTGCACTTGTGTGGGTTTCTTCCAGGTGCTGTGATTTCCTCCCATGTTTCAAAGACGTGTTTGGAACATTTCTCCCCAGTACTCCACTGGAAATTGGCTTTGTTCCAAGACAGACTTTCCTGGTAAATAAATTAAATAAACACTGGGAGATGATAGATTTATGGCAGTTAATTATAAAGTATTACAATAACAACAGGTACTAGAAATTGCAAAAGCATCTAATTGTGTACATAAATCTCAACCTGTAGATACCAAAAATGTTAAAAACACCTCATGACAAATAGGTATATCTGACCAAAAATCTGGACAACTAATAAGCATGAAATTTGCATACCAAATAACTTCTCCAACTCCCAACAGGGTTATGGGATACCACCACTCAAAAACACAAATTTAAACCATTTAAAAACACAAGTGATTAAAAGACACAAAATATAACAAGAATAATTATGTTTTATTTAGATTAAGCTAGGACTAACTATTGAATTGTTAAAAATACTGCAAATATTTTTTAATATAAAAAAATCTAATAAGTTTGACTAGCTAGTAGACGGGAATAGAAATACATTTTTTTATACAAATAATAATCTATAAAATTGTAATGCAGTTTGCAACTCTCATTCTCACATCTTGCCATTCTATAACACTGAATCACTGAAAACACAGCAGGCACTGGAGTTACTGTATATGGACTGAAGTTAATATTCAGCCAGGACTCATTGTTATATGCTAAGTGATCCTCCTGAGGCAAGTTGAAGATGATCCACACTTTGCTGTGGATACATCTGGCATTGGAATAACAGTGCCTTAAAATGTACCAGTGCAGAACAGTTTCCTAAAACTTGCATGCCAGGAGTATTTATCCAGCAGCCTAGGTAGTTTGCACAGTACCAAAATATAAATTGATACAGTCTATCTACAAAGGCAATGGCTGATGACCATAACAGGGACCAGACTCCCAACACTAGTCCACCTCTGGTGCTCCATTTTGAGTAACTTCATTCTTCTAACATGCATGGAAAAATGTTAGAAGATGTTTGGATGGATGGACTGGACAGAGCACCAGTCCATAGAACACTGAAAGTTGCACTGTTCATAAAGCATTTTAACATCTGAAAAACAAAAAAGATAACCCAATAGCAATTAATTGAAACACAATGAGATTTTAAATAATGAGATGTCCAGAAATAAAATTATGAAACATATTTAATATGAAGAACATCAGTAATACTGGAAAATAGCCATTCAGTGCCTAATATTAAAATAATCAAAAGATTAACTAATATCTAGGGGGGAATAGAGCAACTGGATATACAAATGCAGCCATTACATAATTTGAGAATACTTATTTTCTGATTCCAAAATGGTGGACAGCCTGTGAGCACTCTAGCTGTGAAGCTCCCTTAACATTCAATGATATCTGACCTTCTGCCTGCGCATCCTGAGGAAAATTATCAATTTTCAACAGAGATAAAGGCAACACAAAGTCTACTTAAATATTTCAGCTTTATTTTTCATCAGATATCCTTTTTTACAAGAAAAATAATACTCACTGCAATAAGGTCCCTGGACCGCACAGTGTGGAATCTTCCTTTTAAGCAGCCTAAGGGAGAAGGAAAAGGAATAAAGGTCTTGTTTCAGCATATAATTAATAAAATAAAAACCATCTTTTGGCGTTTCTCTTTAACTGATTATATTTTATCTAAAGAACAATTAATCCAATGTTCAAGTTGGAAAATCAACCAGAGCACATGGAAGCAGTAAGTACTAAATCTAAACTATCAAATATAGTTACTCCAAAAAAGATGTCATCCAAAAGGCAAAAAACAAATAAAACACAGACAGAAATGACTAAACTAGCCCTCAGATCAAAGCAAAAATAAACATTAACACTAGAAGACCTTAAAAATGCCTTGTAACCACTGCAATCTGAAATACAAGGATTCTCAAGCAAACTATCCACTTTCAGCTCAAATATGGATCAAATTATGCTCAGACTAGAACAGAATGAGGCAAAAATCAAGGACAACTAACTGAAAATAAGAGACCTGAATAAAAGTATGCGAGCTGGTGCAAAGAATATTTCAGAACTGCAACAAAAAGTCTTGGACTTAGAAGCTAAAAGCAGGCGTAATAATCTCATTATCAGAGGGAATCCAGGGACTGTGGAAAATACTCAGTTAAATACAATTATTAAAGAAATACTAAGCACACTACTGTGGGATAAAAAACTTCAGGAGGCTGTAACAATAGAGAGAGCTCACAGATCCATAAAACACTCACAAAGCAGACTATCCAAGATGGATATGTCAGGATTCTTAACTCAGCACATGTGCAAATAATTCTCTCTGCATATAAAGCCAAGAAGATCCACACTTGGAGAGGACACAAAATTACTATAAACCAAGATCTTCCTCTAGAAGTCAAACAAAATCATCAGAAACTTAATAAATATTGTGCTTACTTGATAGAAAATAACATATGCTTTCAGATAAAATATCCTGCCACAGTAATTTTCTACCATAAAAATGAAAAAATATCCATTGCTACACCTGAAGAAGCAAAAGTCACCTTTCTTCACCTCTACAAAATGAATCCAGCATTAAGGAATACAATCTCCCTTTACTGAAGCATCCAAATGACATCCTCTTCAATTCTAGGCTAAATCCTGCTTATTTCGATGACTTCTTGAGGTAAAAAAGGTAAACTGTCTTTTTTTCCCTTTTCTGAGCAGGCCATGAGGTCCATTATCATTGCAACGCTCCATTACCCACAATTCCATTCAACTACAAGCATTTGCAACAATCTTTCACCTTTCAACTAATTTCATCACTAAAACAACTTGGGAGCCCCAGTGCATTTCTAGGAATCGATCTAAACAGCTGAAATGCATCGTGAGTACAGTTTTGTATCTAAAACTGCATTTTTTTCTGAAGACAATGCCTCAGTATAGATGGTAATGTACTCAGACTGCTTACTATAGCAATAACCCGCCTGGGTGTGGGTAATGCAGGATTTACCCAAAGACAACCGTGGGTAAATCCTGCATTACCCACACCCAGAAGTGGGTTATTGCTATTATACTACGACATTATTTAAGAAAAGAAATAATTACTTTTCTTAAATAATGGCATTGTATAATGCCTCTTTGCTGCCCTTCCGCAACTGTCTGGTATCCACGGCAGTTCTGATGTATTGCGCATGCCTACGCAGTACATCAGACCTGTGGCCAAAAGCAACGGAGAAAGATCTCCATTGCTTTTTACTGTTTCGCTATGTTAAATGGGTTTAACATAGCAAGACAGCTTTAAAATAAGCAACAGAGATGTCCGTTGCTTTTTTTAAAGCTGTCTCACTATGTTAAACCCATTTAACATAGCGAGACAGGTTTAAAAAAAAGCAACGGAGAAAGCAAGATCTCCGTTGCTTTTTACACACTATGTCGCTATGTTAAAGGAGTTTAACATAGCGAGACAGCTTTTAAAAAAGCAACGGAGATCTCCGTTGCTTTTTTTAAACCTGTGTCGCTATGTTAAACTCCTTTAACATAGCGAGGCAGTGTTTTTAAAAAGACTTATAATAATGGAAAAAGTCCGGGCGACCAGACCTTTTTCCATTAGTATAAGTCGATTTACAACGTGCACACTGACCAATCAGCGTGCACGTTTTGGAATATTAATGTGGGGTCATGGTATAATATAGCAATAACCCACACCTGGGTGTGGGTAATGCTGGATTTACCCACGGTTGGTGTGGTTTGGTCCCGAGGGCAAAGCCCAAGGGACCAAACAAAGACAACCGTGGGTAAATCCAGCATTACCCACACCCAGAAGTGGGTTATTGCTATTATACTATGGTGTTAGTTTGTTTTGTATTATTTTTGTATTGTTGTTATTTAGGTTTTTGTTTGCTTTTCTTTGTATTCTTCCACTTTTTGTGAGATAAAATAGTCCACACTTTCAGTTTGTGTTTATTGTTTATTTCTGTTTTAATTTAAATACATGTTATTTTTTAATTTTTCAGGAAATGTTAGGAAATAATTATATTAGTAGATATAGTTGTAAAGCTTTTGGTATGTCTTCATAGTTTTAAAGCTTTTGGTATGTCTTCTTGTTGTAGTTTCTTTTATATTTCTGTATTGGTTCTGCCTGATGGTTGTCTATGTTCATATGTTGGCTTGAGTTCTTCTTAGTGTAGTATCTGTAATGAGAAATTGTGTTTATAGTTAATTTTATGTTTATATATTGCATCCTATCTATCTTTATATATATATATATATATATATATATATATATATATATATATATATATATATATATATATATTTATATATATGGTTTTAGTATAAATTTAGAGTTTACTTACTTATTTTGTTGGGTTTCTATGTTGTAGACGTTTATTGTTCCATAGTTTATAATCTGTTGTTTGTCTTGTGGTTTTTCTGATTCATTTTCCAGGTATGGATGTTCTGTGTTATGGACTTTCATTTTTTTTTTCTTGGTCCGTTGTCTGTTGTGTTATTGATATTGTCTTCATGTATTGGATTTTGTTGGTGTTTCTTGTGTTCCAGATATTATTTTTCCCCATGTTTTAAATTCATCTACTGAAGGTTGATCTTAGGGATTTTTCACTTTTATGTCCTGTCACAGTCATTATTTGTCTTGCTTCCATCCCCGATTGTGACAGTAATGTTACTTCTGTTGCTCTTAAGGAGTGGTTTGTGTATCTCTTTGATAGGTTTGCTTGTTTGCAGATTTGTGGTAACATGTTTGCAAGATAGTTTTTTCCCATTGGTTGTGTTGTGTACCATGTATCCATTTTGTCAAGTACATGTTGTGGATATTTTTTTGGGTGGAGGAACAGTTGTTTTGTATTAGGTGGCCTTTTTTGTAAGTATTTTTTGAAACTTTTTACAGGACATAAAGGGTCTGTGTGGTTTTTGAACATGAATCCTCTTAGCAAATGTTTTGTAACATCATAATGTTCTTTGTGGTTTTTTGTATGTTCATTGAATTTTTTGCTACATATTTTGTGCCATCTGTATCTTTGTTTATTGTAAAACTGTCTTCTGTGAGGTATCGTACTCCTTCATTCCCACACCGTGCGAAGTGTAGCTGTATATCAAACCAGACTTTACTTACGAGTCCGTCTCCTGTGTTTGGGGAAAGTGTTTGGATGTTTCTCAGTTGTGTTATTTCTTGCATTGTGAGTGGCTGGTGGTGTTCTGCTGTATCTTTTCCTTGTCTTCTGTAATTTTTAATTACTGACTTAAATACGTTATTTGCATTTGTTAGAGATATATCTGTTATAATGTTAATCTTTCTATTTAATGGTGGGTTGTTTATATATCTGTTTAGTCCTGCACGTAAGGATACAAATGCACTTATTACGTATTCTTCTCCTTTTGTGTTTCGTACTGTAGCATAGAATTCTCTAAGTATTGTGTTTAATTTTTCTGGTGTAATAGTGTGGAAGTCTATGTTGTAGGTTTTTTGTTTTTTCCAGTTTTGAAATATGTTTATAGCCCCTGTGTTTGTTTTCTTGTACTTAATTCTTCTTTTTCTAATTCTAGTGTTTCTATTTGTTTAAGAGGTTTTTTTTGCATGTCTTTTACGTTTCTGAGTGGAATAGGCTTTTAATGTTTTTTTTACCTTTCTGAAGAGTATGGCTTGTCACACTGTTGTCTTCTATAAGGGCCGTGTTATGCTGTAGTAATTCCTGTTCTTGTGGTTGGAGAATTTCCATGCTTGTTGATGGTTTCATTGTGGTTTGTGGTATGTTCTTAAATATTTCTTCTATTTCACTGTCACTTATTAGTTCAAAGTTTACTTCCATTTTTTTTTATTATTTTCTATCTATGGTGTCTCTTGTTTGGGTGTTTTTTCCTGTCTGAGTTTGTAGTGTTTCTGTTTAACAGGGCTCATGCAGGTTTTTGAAGGGATGTAATCAAAAGGGCTAGGTGGTGCTTGGTATAATATAGTTTAAGCAGTGTAGAACTTTATAATGTGTAGTTATGTTTTTGTACTTATAGGTATGTTAGAAATGTGGTGTCGTTTTAATTTGTATTAATTTTTTTAAAATATGTAGTTTTACTAATTGGTCACTAGATGGTGGTGCTGTATGCGCTTTTAGAAGGTGTATGCTGATGTGGAAGTTAGGTATGGTGTGTGTTTTTGACTTTGCAAGGGATGTGTGCTGTGTTTACTTTTAGTGTGTACATTTTTGGAGTTGTTTGTGTATAGCTATTGTAGGGAATATATCTGAGTGAATGGTTTTATCAGAATGCTTGCTTTTATTGTATTATAAGTGGTGGTTATGTAGTGTGTGGTGTATTTGCGACTGCATGACATTTTATTTTATTAGTGTTCGAGGTTAGGGACTGAGGACTGTAATAAGGGAATTGGTTAGTTTTGTGTGATTAGGTGTAATTGTTAGGTGTTTTTGGTGTTACATTTGGTTATGTTTATTTGCTGTCGCCGCAGCATGATATTTTAGCAACCGGACTTCTTCCGTTATTTGTTGTACGATTTACTTTGTGCACGCTGGTTGGATTAGCCAATCAGCGTGCACGTTTATCGGCTTTTCCGAACATCGCATGGTATAATAAGCATATTAACTGCATTTTGTTTAGCAAAAGTAAGTGAATTGACTTTCAAATACTCATTTTCATTTTTGAAATTTCAGAAGTTATTTCCTGTTTATCTAAATGTTCACTGCAGAGTTATTTCTTGTAATTAAGGAAATTAACCATTTTAATTTGTTGATTTTTGTGAAGTATAATATCTGTTCTTCTCAGCTGTATTACTAGGTGAAATCTTCCTATACTCATCTTATTATGTGTATATATTGCTGAGTTATATATTTAAAGAAGAGTTTGATTATTATAGTAGATAGCAGCTGCATACATACATACATGTGTTGTTGTAAAATCACTTTTGATTATGGTATTGTTCATAAAGCAGACTTGTTCTTTTGGTTAAATACCTCAATGTATGATATGAAAACTGAACTATGTATTTTTTTTAGGAAAAAGGAATAGAGTCTCCAAATATTGTATAGCTGCATTATTCTGTTAGATCATTTTATTTTTGCTGTATAGTTTAACAATTCCTTATATATAAAAGAGGCAATAATACTAGAATGACAGATATCTGTAATAAGCATATATCAAAGAAGTGTTCTAGAAACAGTATTATTTTGTTGTTAAAAGAGCTAGTAGTAATATTCAATATTGCCTCTCATTCCTTCTCTTTGGTCTTTATAGATTTGGCTCATAAGACTATATCATATTATTTTATAGTTAGGGCATTTCTTTGTATGTACAGATACACCTTCTGACTTGTTATAGCTATTTATAAAAAAAAATAATAAATAAAAAAAAATAGACACATGGATGTTTCTTATGGCTTTGGTGGTCTCAACTGAAGTCCTAAAGGTTGTCAGTAAAATTCCTAGTATATCTTGTTTACCCTAAGGTTATCCAAAGTATTCTGTGTGTATTAACTAATATACCATATATGTTTACAATTTGGTCAGATATTTACTCTTAGATCCTGAATATAGGTATAGGGCGGCTGCTATGCAGAATAGATATATATGGTTGTGTACATTTGGAAATTAGTAGGTAGCTTTGACATCCCTCTGCTCAGCAAGATCTTTACCCAAATTCAGTTTCAAATGCCCTATGTTTTTAAAATATACATTTACCCAATGTTACAGAGGGATGGGTGGTTAAGCACTCATGGGGGGGGGGGTAGGAGTGAAGAAGTCATTATACAGAAGATGTTAACAAATACAAATAAACGTCACTATCTTTTTATGTTGTTAATTGCTTATTCTGCTTTATTAACAACAATTAAGAATTATTTGATAAACTCTTAGAAATTATATTTTTAGATTCTTGGAACATTAAGGGGGTTCCAGACAAAAGTAAAAGGAAACTAGTCATGCATATGGTATACCATAGTAAATCAATGATAACCTTCCTTCAGGAAACTCCCTTGATCACACAACTTTGGGAAACAGAAAGGAAAAGGAAGTGGCTCAAACATATCGTAGCTGCGGGACATAACTATTTCTGGAGGGGTTGCTATCATTATTAACAATTCATATCAGGGGAAATTATTTCTATAAAAACTGACTTAAATGGTAGATGGGCTCTATTTACTTCTAAATATCATAGCATAGATAAATCTTTACTTTTTCTAAATATTTTCAGTCCCTGCTCTAACCAACAACAGTTTATATATGACATTTTTAATTTGCTGACTGAATTTCCTAACCATCTTTATATAATTTGGGAGACTGGAATGCATTACTTGATCCTGACAAAGATAGGTCCCACAAAGAAACCAAACTACCACATTGTATAAGTATAGCCCTCGATGAATTACAAAATACGTTTGACATATTATGAGATATTCCAATGTGATAAAACAATACCCAGACTTACCTTATTTTCCACATCACATAAGTCTTGCTCAAGAATAGATGTCTTCCTAATATCACCATTTTTTGGGTCATCTAAGTTAAAGTATTGCATTTTGCCTAGATCTATCTCAGACCATTCAAAAATCAGCCTATATATAAATCCTTTAAACCTCAAACAAAACATTCCTTACTTTAATAAGTGGACTTTAAACCCAAAAATTATTCAGAAACAAGAGGTAGCAAAAGAAATAATTAGCATACTCGCTCAATTAGATGAAGAACTTATAACCACTCCAATACCCTATGATAAACAATGGGAAGCTGCTAAAGCAGTTGTTAGAGGTGTCATAATTCAAAAATCTGCCTGGTTTAAAAAAGTTACAATAGCACCTAAACCACACTAGAATCCCAGATTGTGTCAGAAGAATTGGAACTACAACACAAATATACAAGAGACTTAGAAGGAAAAATTATGGAATGGCAAAAACAACTGCATAAACATTATTTAGAAAACTTAACTTTTTTAGAAAGTAGGTCCTTATATCGGTATTCAGAATGGGCACAAACACCTTCAAAATTTTTAGCCAAGCAAATAAAGATGAAAAGTGGCCCATCGAGAATCAAAGAAATTCACTATGAATGACGCATAAATCAGGAAAACCAAGACATCTTAAATGTATTTGAGATCATATATAAAAAGCTGTACAACATGCACCCCCCCCAAATGAAAAATTCCAAGAGTTCATTCAAAACCTAAACTTTACACAAGTTAGCCAAGAACAGCAAAAATTTCTAGGGGCATCATTTCACCTAAAAGAGATAAAAGATGCAATAAAAAAATTCAAACCAGGTAAATCTCCAGGGCCCGATACATACACCTCTAAATTTTATAAAGTATTTTCAGAACCTGTTTCTAAAGTCCTACTTAAAGTATATAATTATATAATACAACATGGTATAACAGACACATATATAAATAACTCAAAAACCATCCTTCTACTCAAACCGAATTCTGACCTGACTAAACACTGATTTTTAAATCCTAGCCCAAATTCTAGCTAACAGGTTGAAGAATATACTTCCCTCCATTATATCTCATAATCAGCTGGGTTTCATGGTAAATAGGCAAACTTGTGACAATACTCTGTTACTGGACACAGCTATCAGATTACTTAAATCAGATAAACATCCTAAATACATTATTACAGCAGATGCTAGCAAAGCATTTGACAGAGTAAATTTACGCTTTTTATTTAATGTAATGCCTCTATTTCGATTTCCTCAAGAATGTATTAATAAAGTTAAGGTTCTATATCAGATGGCGTCTACTTCCATACAGATTAACAATAATAGAACCAAACCTATTCCCATCTCAAATGGCACAAGACAGGGCTGTCCACTCTCACCCTACCTTTGTAATTTATATCTCGAAACCCTACTCCTCTTTATTTCGCAAAAATCTTTCCTACACATTCCAAGAGTATTAAATACTAAACTTATCTATTCAGCCACTTACAACTCCCCACAAGCGGCCTTCCTAAGATACTGAAAACTATTGATAATTTCTCAGAGATTTCTAATTACAAATTAAACCCTAACAAATATCATATCATCTTTTTCCCCTAAATCCTATTGGTCATATGGACTATTACTTCCCTAAGAGCAAGATTAAGCTAGCCTACCAGCTGAAATACATGGGGGTAATATATACTCCTAATTTTAATGAAATTATTAAAAATAATTTATATAACACCTGGAATACTATTGAGAATGATCTGAATGGATGGTAAAATATCAATATGTTTTTGTTATCCAAAAGTAGTGTTGTCAAGATAAACCTGTTACCAAGAATTATTTTCCAAATAAACGCTACCTTTTCAATTATACCCCCCAAACTTTTCATAGATATGGAAATAAGTATATCTAGATTCCTCTGGTATCCTAAAGCTACCAGAATTAAATTTGAGAAGCTTATACTTCCAAAAACTAAAGGTGGGTTAGAGCTACCTGATTTTACGCTGTACTATAGTATTATTAGTGCATACAGGCTATTCCAGATTTTAAGTTATGAATCAAACACAAACATATGGTCCTCCTTATGGTCCATAATTTGGTATGAACAAATTAACTCATATGGGTGCAATCCTAGATCTCCCCTGTTCCTCAACTTAAATCAAAAATCTGTCTATGTTAAGAATTTACACCCTCTTATTAAACAAATGATCTTAACTACCCAACAGCTCTTCAAGTCAATACAGTTATTAAATGCCCTCCTTCTCTTGCAACCTCTACATCTTAACCCTAATTTGTTATTAAATAACTAACTGATAAACTTACAGGAATACCCCTTATTAAAAGATCTTACAGTCTGGGACATCTACAAATGGAAGAAATATGATATAACACAATTAAGAACAAATCTAAATCTCCCAAATAAATATGTAAGCATTCTTAACTCTCTTCAATACCTTATAAACACCAAATTCCCACCTGATAAACAAAACACCAACTTGTCTCAGGTAATTCTAAAAAACCTAGCAATCAAGGGGAAAACAATTTTTAAAGTATATAACATTATAATAGATATAAAATACCAGAATCATGTTATATTTCCCCTTACTGGCAAAAGAAAAACCCACAAGTTACTGAACAAGAAAAAAAGGATGCCATTGAAAATACGATCAAATTCACTCCATTCAAAAAGTTGCTTTACACCCAATTTATGATTAATAATGATGCATATTTCACCCCTCAAAAACTCAGTAAATTTAATTCCAAATGCTCTCCTAAATGTCCTCACTGCACTAATCAACAAGCAGACATTCTCCAAGTTATGTGAGAATGTAGTAAAGTTTAAAATCTCTGGTGTTCATTAAGGGCAAGATTAGAAAAAAATGGGCTACCAAAAAAGCACTTTATCATGGGAAATGGCTATACTGCACATTAATGTTAATAAAATTCCAAGAATCGTTAAGTATGTTCTCATTACTATATGTGCTCTTGTCAAATTCTATATTACAAAGAACTGGACCCCTTGCATCCCCACTTTTGTGGGAAGGTTTTAGCAATTTAGCAATAAAGTACATCACAGCTCACAAATTACTATATGTAAATACCAAACATAAATATTATCAGGAGTATTTGGAATACCTGTTGGACTTCATTCTTAAGAGGTAAAAATATTAATTTAGAAGTCTAATATTTATTATTTCTTTTCAGAAAGTCAATAATGAAGTGTTATTTAAACTCATATAAACAGTGTTTCTTTTATATCTCTTTGTTGGTAAGCTGATCTAAGATAAATATATCCTTAGTAAAGGTCTTAGTATATCTTTCTCCACCTACTAATAATATCCCCCATAAAGGTTCCCTTTTTCTTTCTTTCTTTCTCTCACTCCAGAATAAGTTGTTAGCACAAAAATTGAGCTCTTGTAGTGACCTTATTTGCATATATTGTATATAGGTTGTTATTGTATGTTGTATGTTGTTTTTGTCTTATATTTTTGAATGTTTTGTTTTACTGCAATTGTACATTACTGAAAAATACAATAACGGATTTTTTGGAAAAAAAGAGAATACTTGTTTTCCTTTCCATACCATAAATTAGAGAACTGCTGATGATCAACAGGCATGGAACCCTTCAAAGACACCTGGTAACCAGATACTGTAAAAGTAAAAGAGCAAAACATGTCATCATCATAAGTTACTTAAAATGTAGGAATTGTTCAACAAAACAGGTTTATTCAGTCCTTCTAGCATATGAATTTAGCCACATTAACTGCAAGATATTGTTCAAAGCCATTTGACTAGTATATAAAATGGCTGATGAACATAACAGGGACCAGACTCCCAACACTAGTCCACCTCTGGTGTTCCATTTTGAGTAACTTCATTCTGTAATTCTTCTAACATGCATGGAAAAATGTTAGAAGATGTTTGGATGGATGGACTGGACAGAGCACCAGTCAATAGAACAGTGAAAGTTACACTGTTTATAAAGCATCTTAACATCTGAAAAACAAAAAAGATAACCCAATAACAATTAATTGAAGCACAATGAGATTTTAAATAATGAGATGTCCAGAAATAAAATTATGAAACATATTTAATATGAAGAACATCAGTAATACTGGAAAATAGCCATTCAGTGTCTAATATTAAAATAATCAAAAGATTAATTAATATCTAGGGGGGCATAGAGCAACTGGATATACAAATGCAGCCTTTACATAATTTGAGAATACTTATTTTCTTATTCCAAAATGGTGGGCAGCCTGTGAGCACTCTAGCTGTGAAGCTCCCTTAACATTCAATAATATCTGACCTTCTGCCTGCGCATCCTGAGAAAAATTATCAATTTTTCAACAGAGTTAAAGGCAACACAAAGTCTACTTAAATATTTCAACTTTATTTTTCATCAGATAACCTTCTTTACAAGAAAAATAATACTCACTGCAATAAGATCCCTGAACCGCACAGTGTGGAATCTTCCATTTAAGCAGCCTAAGGGAGAAGGAAAAGGAATAAAGGTCTTGTTTCAGCACATAATTACTAAACTAAAAAAACATATTTTGTTGTTTCTCTTTAACTGACTATATTTTATCTAAAGAATAATTAATCCAAGGCTCAAGTTGGAAAATCAACCAGAGCACATGGAAGCAGTAACTACTAAATCTAAACTATCAAATATAGTTACTCAAAAAAAAGATGTCATCCAAAAGGCAAAAAACAAATAAAACACAGACAGAAATGACTAAACTAGCCCTCAGATCAAAGCAAGAACAAACATTAAAACTAGAAGACCTTAAAAATGCCTTGTAACCACTGCAATCTGAAGTACAGGGATTCTCAAGCAAATTATCAACTTTCAGCTCAAATATGGATCAAATTATGCTCAGATTAGAACAGAATGAGGCAAAAATCATGGACAACGAACTGAAAACAAGAGACTTGAATAAAAGTATGCAAGCTGGTGCAAAAAATATTTCAGAACTGCAACAAAAAGTCTTAGACTTAGAAGCTAGAAGCAGGCATAATAATCTCATTATCAGAGGGATTCCAGAGACTGTGGAAAATACTCAGTTAAATACAATTATTAAAGAAATACTAAGCACACTACTGTTGGATAAAGAACTCCAGGAGGCTCTAACACTAGAGAGAGCTCATAGATCCATAAAACTCACAAAGCACAGACTATCCAAGACAGATATGTCAGGATTCTTAACTCAGCACATGTGCAAATAATACTCTCTGCATATAAAACCAAGAAGATCCACACTTGGAGAGGACACAAAATTACTATAAACCATGATCTTCCTCTAGAAGTCAAACAAAATCATCAGAAACTTCATAAATATTGTGCTTACTTGATAAAAAATAACATATGCTTTCAGATAAAATATCCTGCCACAATAATTTTCTACCATAAAAATGAAAAAATATCCATTGCTACACCTGAAAAAGCAAAAGTCACCTTTCTTCACCTCTACAAAACGAATCCAGCATGAAGGAAAACAATCACCCTTTACTGAAGCATCCAAATGACATCCTCTTCAATTCTAGGCTAAATCCTGCTTATGTTGATGACTTCTTGAGGTAAAACAGATAAACTGTCTTTTTTTTCCCTTTTCTGAGCAGGCCATGAGGTCCATTAGCATTGCAATGTTCCATTACCCACAATTCCATTCAACTACAAGCATCTGCAACAATCTTTCACCTTTCAACTAATTGCATCACTAAAACAACTTGGGAGCCCCAGTGCATTTCTAGGAATGGATTTAAATAGCTGAAACGCATCATGAGTACAGTTTTGTACCTAAAACTGCATTTTCTTCTGAAGACAATGCCTCAATATAGATGGTAATGTACTCAGACTGCTTAATAAGCATATTAACTGCATCTTGTTTAGCAAAAGTAAGTGAATTGACTTTCAAATACTCATTTTCATTTTTGAAATTTCGGAAGTTAATTCCTGTTTATCTAAATGTTCACTGCAGAGCTATTTCTTGTAATGAAGGTAATTAACCATTTTAATTTGTTGATTTTTGTGAAGTATAATATCTGTTCTTCTCACCTGTATTACTAGGTGAAATCTTCCTATACTCATCTTATTATGTGTATATATTGCTTGAAAGAAGTATATCTAGGTTCCTCTGGTATCCTAAAGCTACCAGAATTAAATTTGAGAAGCTTATACTGCCAAAAACTAAAGGTGGGTTAGGGCTACCTGATTTTAAGCTGTACTATAGTATTATTAGTGGATACAGGCTATTCCAAATTTTAAGTTATGAATCAAACAGAAACGTTTGGTCCTCCTTATGGTCCAGAATTTGGTATGAACAAATTAACTCATATGGGTGCAATCCTAGATCTCCCCTGTTCCTTAACTTAAATCAAAAATCCGTCTATGTTAAGAAGTTACACCCTCTTATTAAACAAATTATCTTAACTACCCAAAAGCTCTTCAAGTCAATACAATTATTAAATGCCCTCCTTCTCTTGCAACCTCTACATCTTAACCCTAATTTGTTATTAAATAACTAATTGATAAACTTACAGGAATACCCCTTATTAAAAGATCTTACAGTCTGGGACATCTACAAATGGAAGAAATATGATATAACACAATTAAGAACAAATCTAAATCTCCCAAAGAAATATGTAAGCATTCTTAACTCTCTTCGATACCTTATAAACACCAAATTCCCACCTGATAAACAAAACACCAACTTGTCTCAGGTAATTATAAAAAACCTAGCAATCAAGGGGAAAACAATTTTTAAGGTATATAACATTATAATAGATATAAAATACCAGAATCATGTTATATTTCCCCTTACTGGCAAAAGAAAAACTCACAAATTACTGAACAAGAAAAAAAGGATGCCATTGAAAATACGATCAAATTCACTACATTCAAAAAGTTGCTTTACACCCAGCTTATGATTAACAATGATGCATATTTCACCCCTTAAAAACTCAGTAAATTTAATTCCAAATGCTCTCCTAAATGTTCTCACTGCACTAATCAACAAGCAGACATTCTCCATGTTATATGGGAATGTAGTAAAGTTTCAAATCTCTGGTGTTCATTAAGGGCAAGATTATAAAAAAATGGGCTACCAAAAAAGCACTTTATCATGGGAAATGGCTATACTGCACGTTAATGTTAATAAATTTCCAGGAATCTTTAAGTATGTTCTCATTACTATATGTGCTCTTGTCAAATCCTATATTACAAAGAACTGGGCCCCTTGTATCCCCACTTTTGTGGGAAGGTTTTAGCAATTTAGCAATAAAGTACATCACAGCTAACACATTACTATATGTAACTACCAAACATAAATATTACCAAGAGTATTTGGAATACCTGTTGGACTTCATTCTTAAGAGGTAAAAATATAAATTTAGAAGTCTAATATTTATTTTTTTTTTTTCAGAAAGTCAATAATGAAGTGTTATTTAAACTCATATAAACATTGTTTCTTTTATATCTCTTTGTTGGTAAACTGATCTAAGATAAATATATCCTTAGTAAAGGTCTTAGTATATCTGTCTCCACCTACTAATAATATCCCCCATAAAGGTTCCCTTTTTCTTTCTTTCTTTCTCTCACTCCAGAATAAGTTGATAGCACAAAAAGTGAGCTCTTGTAGTGACCTCTTTTGTATATATTGTATATAGGTTGTTATTGTATGTTGTATGTTGTCTTATATTTTTGAATGTTTTGTTTTATTGCAATTGTACATTACTGAAAAATACAATAAGGAATTGTTTGAAAAAAAAAGAAATAAAAGACAATACTTGTTTTCCTTTCCATACCATAAATTAGAGAACTGCTGATGATCAACAGGCATGGAACCCTTCAAAGACACCTGGTAACCAAATACTGTAAAAGTAAAAGAGCAAAACATGTCATCATCATAAGTTACTTAAAATGTAGGAATTGTTCAACAAAACAAGTTTGTTTAGTCCTTCTAGCATATGAATTTAGCCACATTAACTGCAAGATATTGTTCAAAGCCATTTGACTAGTATATAAAATTGCTGATGACCATAACAGGGACCAGACTCCCAACACTAGTCCACCTCTGGTGCTCCATTTTGAGTAACTTCATTCTGTAATTCTTCTAACATGCATGGAAAAATGTTAGAAGATGTTTGGATGGATGGACTGGACAGAGCACCAGTCCATAGAACAGTGAAAGTTGCACTGTTCATAAAGCATTTTAACATCTGAAAAACAAAAAAGATAACCCAATAACAAATAATTGAAGCACAATGAGATTTTAAATAATGAGATGCCCAGAAATAAAATTATGAAACATATTTAATATGAAGAAAATCAGTAATACTGGAAAATAGCCATTCAGGGCCTAATATTAAAGTAAAAGATTGACTAATATCTAGGGGGGCATAGAGCAACTGGATATACAAATACAGCCACTACATAATTTGAAAATACTTATTTTCTGATTCCAAAATGGTGGACAGCCTGTGAGCACTCTAGCTGTGAAGCTCCCTTAACATTCAATAATATCTGACCTTCTGCCTGCGCATCCTGAGGAAAATTATCAATTTTTCAACAGAGATAAAGGCAACACAAAGTCTACTTAAATATTTCAGCTTTATTTTTCATCAGGTAACCTTCTTTACAAGAAAAATAATACTCACTACAATAAGATCCCTGAACCGCACAGTATGGAATCTTCCTTTTAAGCAGCCTAAGGGAGAAGGAAAAGGAATATAGGTCTTGTTTCAGCATATAATTACTAAAATAAAAACCATCTTTTGGTGTTTCTCTTTAACTGATTATATTTTATCTAAAGAACAATTAATCCAAGGCTCAAGTTGGAAAATCAACCAGAGCACATTGAAGCAGTAAGTACTAAATCTAAACTATCAAATATAGTTACTCCAAAAAAAGATGTCATCCAAAAGGCAAAAAACAAAACACAGACAGAAATGACTAAACTAGTCCTCAGATCAAAGCAAGAACAAACATTAACACTAGAAGACCTTAAAAATGCTTGTAACCACTGCAATCTGAAGTACAATGATTCTCAAGCAAACTATCCACTTTCAGCTCAAATATGGATCAAATTACACTCAGATTAGAACAGAATGAGGCAAAAATCATGGACAATGAACTGAAAATAAGAGACCTGAATAAAAGTATGCAAGCTGGTGCAAAAAATATTTCAGAACTGCAACAAAAATTCTTGGACTTAGAAGCTAGAAGCTGGCATAATAATCTCATTATCAGAGGGATTCCAGAGACTGTGGAAAATACTCAGTTAAATACAATTATTAAAGAAATACTAAGCACACTACTGCAGGATAAATAACTTCAGGAGGCTCTAACAATAGAGAGAGCTCACAGATCCATAAAACACTCACAAAGCACAGACTATCCAAGACAGATATGTCAGGATTCTTAACTCAGCACATGTGCAAATAATACTCTCTGCATATAAAACCAAGAAGATCCACACTTGGAAAGGACACAAAATTTCTATAAACCAAGATCTTCCTCTAGAAGTCAAAAAAAATCATCAGAAACTTAATAAATATTGTGCTTACTTGATAGAAAATAACATATGCTTTCAGATAAAATATCCTGCCACAGTAATTTTCTACCATAAAAATGAAAAAATATCCATTGCTACACCTGAAGAAGCAAAAGTCACCTTTCTTCACCTCTACAAAATGAATCCAGTATGAAGGAAAACAATCTCCCTTTACTGAAGCATCCAAATGACATCCTCTTCAATTCTAGGCTAAATCCTGCTTATTGTGATGACTTCTTGAGGTAAAAAAGGTAAACTGTCTTTTTTTCCCTTTTCTGAGCAGGTCATGAAGTCCATTAGCATTACAATGTTCCATTACCCGCAATTCCATTCAACTACAAGCATCTGCAACAATCTTTCACCTTTCAACTAATTTCATCTCTAAAACAACTTGGGAGCCCCAATGCATTTCTAGGAATGGATCTAAACAGCTGAAATGCATCATGAGTACAGTTTTGTACCTAAAACTGCATTTTTTTTCTGAAGACAATGCCTCAATATAGATGGTAATGTACTCAGACTACTTACTAAGTATATTAACTGCATTTTGTTTAGCAAAGGTAAGTGAATTGACTTTCAAATACTCATTTTCATTTTTGAAATTTCAGAAGTTGATTCCTGTTTATCTAAATGTTCACTGCAGAGTTTTTTCTTGTAATGAAGGTAATTAACCATTTTAATTTGTTGATTTTTGTGAAGTATAATATCTGTTCATCTCACCTGTATTACTAGGTGAAATCTTCCTATACTCATCTTATTATGTGTATATATTGCTGGAAAGAAGTATATCTAGATTCCTCTGGTATCCTAAAGCTACCAGAATTAAATTTGAGAAGCTTATACTTCCAAAAACTAAATGTGGGTTAGGGCTACCTGATTTTAAGCTGTACTATAGTATTATTAGTGCATACAGGCTATTCCCAATTTTAAGTTATGAATCAAACACAAAT
>NC_056737.1:1874168001-1874213001 GCF_019279795.1 Protopterus annectens | reverse complement strand
GGCATACATATAAGTTGTAATGAATAATAACTCAATGCCAAAAAGGAATTATAATGCAAAGTCTAATGTAAGCAATGCTGAGTACTGCATAGGCCAGCTTAGGAGGTGTAAGCAATGTATAGGCCAGCTAACACAATGTGCCCAGTGTTATATCCCTTTAAATAATGCCAACCCTAGGTAAACAGGTTCGCCCATAGCATAGCATTTTCAAAACTGCCCAATCACAGAAAAGTGTGGAAAATCATCCCTACTTAAACCCAAGAGGCGGGAATACATCTCATAACTGGTTGTAGCTTCCCCTTACAGGCACAATGGCAATAAGGGGAGAAGGTGTGCACAGCACTGGTCCATCCAGGAGTCCAAGGACATGGCAGGACTCCTTGTCAAAGACCATGATCAGAGACTGCTGCAGGGCCAGTACCGGGACTCCCAATATAAGCTGGAGGCCTGGAACCATCTCGCCCGCAACCTCACCAGTGCCACTGGCATATCCCGAACTGGTGAGCAGGTCAGGCATCACTATGCTGACCTGAAGTGGCATAAGGGGGACCTCTTGGAGGAGTGGCTCCAAGAGGCTAGAGAGGCAGGGGATGTTCCAGTCATGTGTATCACCCCACTATGTGTGTAATAATTGCCAGCTCAGGTATATCATGGATAGGTATGGCTAAATGTTCTTCTTATGTCCCCCACAGCTGCAGTGGAGTGGGCAATGAACCAGGAAGCCCACATCAGTTGCCTGGCGAGGTTGCGACATGAGGCAGGTCAGTAATACTCATGCAATTACTGTTATAGGAAATAAAACTAAAAGTAGTAGTAAATTAATTGCCTGTATAAAACCTGTATAGTTCAAGGCAAGTACTGCATACACTAGAGATTATGGCAGGAAGAGTCTCATATCGTTTGTATGTCAATAAAAGTGTAATAGCCTGACAATAAAGGTCTAACTGCTGGGCTGCATGTGTATACTCTGGTATCATATGGTAATGTAGATTAGCAATCATGTAATAGTCCTGTAGTACTAAGCACTGTTACCCACACTGTGCACCATAAATTGAATGTGTAGGAATGCCTGTATATGACAGGTGTAATCCCAGAGGCCATTTAGTACAACTGAGAAACACATAGACAGAAAACAGGGAAAATGCAGACAACAAAACCTGAATAGCGCATGCAACTGAGATGTGAACTGTTGTTTTTTAGCACACACACAGCCATGGTTTGAATCCTGCCAGTGGTAGTACTCTGCATACAGAATCATACATCACAACTGTACAGAATGTCCAGTAAAGTGGCCCATATCTGTTGCCTATCAACCTGTCCCCCTGGGAAATCAGTGGGATGATCCCAGATGTATAGGCAACAAACAGGAAATACAACTGATTGACACACATCTATGAGAAAAAAAGCTGGCACAAAAGCAACTCCTCAGTACCTTATGAGACTAAGAAGCCACATATGTCTCATTTACACCCCAACTTGTCAAGCTGTGGTCAGAGTGTGTACAGTAACAGAGTGAGATGTATGTGCATAATAGTAATGTGGAATCTGGTACTGTGTGTGGGAACATTCAGGTAGTGCTAATAAACATTTCTCCCACAGGTCTGTCAGATACCAACACTGTGGCCAGAAATACAAGAATCATACCCAGTAGTGGTACTGTTTACACTGGTATTGTATGGCAGTGCGACAGACGCAGTTGCTCTGATTAATGAGGTATGACACATCACTGTCACCCACACTGTCCTACAACATATAACTGTCTGGGAATTCTGTGTAAGAATGTTGTAATACAAGGTCAGAATGCAAAAGCACAGGGGATTAATAAGACAAAAAGCAGATAGGAGAAATACAGCAATATCTATATAGCACACACAACTGTGATGGCCAGTGTTTAAGTTGTAGCAGATACAGCCATAGTCTGAATCCTGGGAGTGGATGTAGGCTGCATACAGAATCATACCCCACAACTGTACAGATAAGGCCAGAATATCCAGTATATGGGCCCATTTCTGCTGCCTGTCCCCCTGGTAAGTCTGTGGGTTGATCCCAGATGTTTAGCCAGCAAAAAGGGAATACAAGTGATTGTCAAAAACCTATGAGAACAAACCTGTCACTGTAGCAACCCCCAAAACTGTTAGGAGATTAATATTTCAAGCATGTCCTATCTGCACTCCCATGTTGTCAAACTGTGACCAGAGTGTGTACAGTAACAGAGTGAGATGTATGTGCATAATACTAATGTGTAATCTGGAAGTTTGTGTGGCAACAGTCAGGTAGTGCTAACAAACATTGCTCCCACAGGTACATCAGATATGAACACTGTGCTGAGAAATACAGAGCATTATAACCTGTACTAGTACTATTCACTCTGGTATTGTAGGGAATTGTGAGTGTTGCAGTTTCTCTGAAAAATAAAGTATCACTGATCGCTGTCACCCACACTGTGCTACTGAATATAAATATGTAGAAAAGCAAGTATATGTATGTGTTAGGTCACTAAAGGTGGAAGAGGGCAATATTCTAGATATGTCCCAGTACACCAGTATGTGGTCAACACATGGCCAGAGTCTGTGCAGAAAAAGTTGGATAGCTATGTGCACAACATCAACCTGGAATTTGGGAGTATGTGTAGAAACAGTTAGTGTTAACAAATATTCCCTCCACAGGTATACCATGTAAGAGGTGTATACTGCAGGTAAAACCGGTCCATGTGTAATAATGATGACAGCCATATCACTGTCCAAACTAAGGCTATAGGGTAGTGTAGTAAGACTTGTAAGGTACAGATAACAGCACTGACTAGGAAAGTAATGTGGACTACTGGAATATACTAGTTGTTATTTGACATCTTTCTCTCCCCCCACCATAGCTCCAACAATAATTAACATACCCACCCAAACTGGTATATAATGCACCTATGTTTTGATACTATCCAATTGTTTGATAAATATATTAATGGTTCCCAGGCATGTTCTATATTGAATTATTCCAACATTGGTGGCATGGTGCCATCAAAGTACCTGCGTGTTGTTCTTATTACCACTGTGGTCCCATATATGCGTGTGTTCTGTTTGCTGTGCAACTGTTCCGTATCTGATGTCTGGGTTAATGGGAATATCTATGCATGCTGTTATACCTAACCCTGGAATTTGTTGACTATTACTAACCCACATATGATGATGAAATCTAAGCACTATAGCATGCTTGGGAAGGCCAGTCCCAGCAGACCCACCTGACCCACCTCAGCTGGCCATGGCACCTGGCCCCAGCATGCCTGGGGCCCAACCCAGGACCTCCCTGTCCATTGGTCCTGCACCACCTTTGGGTGGAACCACCTCAGGGATGGGGCTCACCCCCTCCTGGGAGTGGGCATGGACAGGCACCAGTCACCCATCGCTAGGTCAGGGTCATGGTGTGTAGAGAGATCAACCAGCAGTTTGTTGATCTTCTACGCCAGCTTGAGGGTCCTGTGTTGCAATTAGAGAGTCAGCCTGGCTCTGTGACTCAGTCCCCAGCACAGCCACTTTTGGGGCTGTGAAGGTGCAGTGCTGACTGCCCATGGGGCGGGACCTCAGTCCCACTGTTTCTACTAGGGGGCTCATGGGCTTCCGATTTCCTAACACCCCTCCCCATCAAGGTGTTTACCCCCCCCACGTGTCATATACCGCCCCTGTATGCATCTTGTTTGTCTTGTCTGTTAACCTACCCAACCTACCTCCCCAATTATACCTACTACCCCTCCCCAACATCCCACTCTCACCTGAAAAAAAAAAGGCAATCTGTTCCCACAAAAAACTGTTGCCCCATACAAAGCTGTCCATTTTGCACAATTTTCCACTGTAATCCGGTCTAATTGGCATCACAACTTATTTTTGTTGTCCTCACCCCCTCAAAGGGGTGTGAGTGTCCAAATCTACCTCCAAATTCAATGTATATCCACAGTTGTTGCTGTAGAAGAAAGGGGCAGCTATGGACCTTCCTTACACCCTTCCTGCACATCCCTGGCTATTTTCCCTACTATCTTTCCCTTTTTGTGCCCCTTTTTACACCATTTTCCTATCAACCCCTTCTTCTTAGCTTTTAAAGAAAGTGCAGGGGTAAGCAGGAGTAAGCACTTTTAAGCAGTGCTTACCTCCATGCAAACCTGCTTACAACTGCTTTAAAGTGCCTTAATCACTCTGTATCCAATGGCTCGTGTTCTGGCCAGCAACAAAATAAACAGCCTCTGAAAGGCTCAAGCCCAGGACCCTGCATACCATAGCCAAAGTGATTTACCACTATATATATGTGTGTGTGTGTGTGTGTGTGTGTGGGTGTGTGTGTGTGTGTGTGTGTGTGTGTGTGTATATATATATATATATATATATATATATATATATATATATATACACACACACATATATATATAAATATATATGAACATATATACATGCAAATGCTTACATCTATCATCTATAGATATATATGTCTACATCTATATGTCTAAATATACACAGCAAGTTACATATATGTAAGCAGATATATATCTATGTAGGTATATATGGACATAGTTATGTATATGTAAGCAGATATATGTATATATATATATATATATATATATATATATATATATATATATATATATATATATATAGATAGATATAGATAGATATATATATATAGGTATATATGGACATGCATCTGTAGATAACAACGGGAAAATAACTAAAACATATATGTCCACATTTATTTATTTATTTATTTATTTTATATTTGTTGACCGGGAAAGTCCGACTAGGTTCCACAGATCCTGTTTTCAGCGGAGGCCCGGGGAGAAATGTTCCACATGCACATGCTCCACATGCACATGCACTGTTAATGGGGTTGAGAGGCCCCAAGCAATATACGTCTTGTACGAATAGGTATACCCCCCACAGTCAAACACTCCACCCTGCAATACACTACCAAGTATTGCAGATCCCATAACCAGGACCTGACACAACATGGGCACAAGATTTTAACAGTATTACATCCCACCTGTATGATGTCAGGCTGGTACTGGTAACATATGCAGTACAGTCTGGCTCCCATAGGAAATGTACAATGTGGAAGCTATCAACATCTACCCACAGAGAGGTCATAGGATATAACACAACACACAGATTTGCATAAATGGAAAACCCTTATTTGTGTACTATTACAGTTTTATATGCCATGTCATATAGCTGTTCAGACACTGACATCCATATAAACAGAGTAATGCAACTGTGAAACATTTATACTAATACAGTAGTGTTGAAAGGTTCACAACTGTTGCTGTCCAGGCCCAAGCCCTTCAAATAGTACAATAGTAAAGACAGACTGGGCCACAGGATACCAAACAATCAACATTAAGTAATGCAGGTGTATAGTTCAGCAGCCTCTATCTACATTCTGTACACAATCACTAGGTGGTAAAGACTTCAGTTGACCAAATGGGATGTAACTGTTACATAACAAGGCATAACTGACGCCATCACAAACACACTGACAAACAGAACAGTCTGTATGGCAGGAGGCAGTAGGCCTGCATTAACCCAGTTTATGTATCTAATGTAAATATAGGTGAATTGTATGGTACTGTACATCCAGATACCTTACGGCAGCTCACCCAGGATACCCCCACATTTTGTAACAGCCTAGGTTATTTATGGTGCATCCCCCCAGACTCAATAATACAGGGCCATATACCACGGTTACATACACTAGCCTCAGGAGTTCATAAGGGCACACTTGTATTGTGTAGGTGAATCCCACACATATATGGCCCCAGTCCCACCGTATGTGTGGGGATAAAACAGCAATGGACTGATGTTAGGAATAGCAGCATGATATACCCACAGTCCACTACAGAACAACCCTGACAGCATGTCATATGGGCAAAGCTTGATATGTAGGTGGAGGACAGAGGCTGGAACACAGGCCCATATGAGGAAAACTGTTGCCATACACTAAGCAAGTCCCTGGTGTTACAGGATAGTCTGCAACATACCCTTAGTCAGGGATTTGAGGTTATAGGTTCTTAAGTTCATAGGTAGGTACTAGGCCATTGGCCCTAGGGCCTCTATAAGCCTAGCCAAAAAGGTAACCTAGCTTTCGCAACCCAAAAAAATATTTTTCTGTGCCACTGTCGAGCAGAGCCACAGAAGTGATCCCCAGGGTGAATTTTCTATTTCCCATCCAATCATCAAGATTTTTCTTGAACAGTGCTAATGAGAAGCTTTGTTTGATATAGATAGGTAGTTTGTTCTAGAGTATGGGAAGTCTCTGGGACAAGAATCTATCCCTCCAGCATGTTCTGTTTATTGTAGTGACAAGGTTTAGGTACCTAGAGCATGTAACTTGGAGGGATAGGGATTTCATTAAGTGGAGCATGTCCAATAGCTCTGGGTTTGACATAGCTTTGTATGTTAGGCAGAGATCACCTCTGAGTAGGCAATATGCGATGGAGTAAAGCTGGAAATTTTTTAGACGGTCTGCATACGGCATCTGTTTGAGGCTGGTAATCCTCTTTGTGAGGTATTTCTGCTGCCTTTTCAGTTGTTGTAGATGTCTTGTGAGGTACATATGAAAAGGTGCATTGTACTCTATAATGGGTCTAATGAGTGATGAGTAGAGGGGTACAAAGACCTCATTTTCCTGTATGAGAAACCTTTTGTGATGAGGTGTGCCATGTAGAAGGATTTCTGACTACTGTGGTGATATGATTATCAAAGGAGAGACTACTGTCCACCTGTGTCCCAAGGTCTCTTATCACACTTTCGGTGTTAGGTTTACTACCACCTATGTGGTAGTTCATGGGTACAGATTTTTTACCAAAGGGGATGACAATGCACTTTTTGGCATTGAGCTTGAGGCCATGGCTTTGACACCAGGCATCTGTCTCAGTGAGGACCTTTTGTAGGATGTCCACATCGTTAGGAGTTTTGATTATGGCTCCTAGTTTGCAGTCATCTGTGAACTTTGTTAGCCAAAGACCTTCTGTGTTAACCTGTACTTCAGAGAAGTAGATACCAAACAGGAGAGGACCGAGGACTAAACCTTGTGGTACTCCACTTGTCACTGGTCTGAAGTTGGATTTGGAGTCTGCTACTTTCATAGTGTGGGTTCTGTCAGTGAGCCAGTTGGCAACCCATCTTGTGACATAGGGATTTATAATTAGTTTATTGAGTTTATCTATAATTACATAGTGGGGGATGGTGTCAAAAGGCTTGGTGAGATCTAGATAGGCTGTGTGAACCATCTTACCCTCGTCTTCGACTTTAGTGACTGCTTCAAAGAAGTCTATCAGGTTTAGGAGACATGATCTGCCTTTTACAAACCCAAACTGGGTGGGGTCCAGAGTTTGGAGATTACCTATGTCTTTGTTTATAAGTTCAATAATGATATGTTCCATGGCCTTGCAGACCAATCTTGTCAGGCTAATGGGGTGGTAGTTCCCGGGGTCTGTGGTGGATCCACCTCTGTGGAGTGGGATAACCATCACTGTGCGCCAATCAGTGGGCACAAAGCCTGAGGTGAGGCTATGATTGAACATGGTACTTAGGTGGGGTACCAGTTTGTTCTTTAGTCCATGTAGAACGCAGCCTGGGATGTTGTCAGGTTCCATGGATGCTGTGTTCTTCACTTTGGAGAGTATGTTTTTTACCTGTGCAGCCGTGATTGCAGGAACTTTGCATTCTTCCAGTATAGAGATGGGTCCTTTAGGGGGTGAGAGGGGGGTAAAGTTAGCACTGAATCTATCTGCCAGGATGTTAGCAATATCAGTTGGTTCTGTGTATTTAGTGCCATTGTGCTGCAACTCAGAGCAGATCTGAGTGTTGCCACTGTGATTCTTGACATAGCTATAGAATGCTTTGTGGTTGTCTTTAGAATCAGTAGCGATTTTGTTTTTGTAACTAGCTTTGGAGGATTTTATGAGGAATCTCAGCTTCTTACTGAGGCTGACCAGGGAGCTCCTCCAATTATGGGATTTTACTCTTTTTTGCAACAGTTTCTTTCTTCTGTTGTAGAGTTTGTTTGTGGCAGGGGACCACCAGATTGGCTTTATTTTTTTTAAGGATAGCATCTTGGTTCTGTTAGGGATAGCACAATCCATGGACTCATGTAAGTGCTTATAAAGTACAATTGTGTAGGTTTCAGCAGTTGTGCCTCTATTGGCCATCTGCATGGGTGACGTAAAGTTTGCCACTTCTGTCTTAACAAGCATGAAGCTGGCTTTGGAGAAATTTTTTACGGTAGTTTCCCTAATGGGGGGTGGGGGCGGGATGTGGATGTCTAGGGTGATTAACTTGTGGTCAGATCTGACCAATGAGGAATTGACCTTTGGTGTGGAACACCAGTCACCCATGTTGGTAATGACCAGGTCTAGGATATTGCTGCCCCTGGTGGGGGTGTGAATAAGTTAATCCAAGGCATTGGAATTTATGAATTCCAGAAAATGTTGAGCAAGAGTTGGTACATAAGTAGTTTCCCCAGTTAATGGTGGGGTAGTTGAAATTGCCCATTATTAGGGTGTTGGGTTGTACCCTAATATTTTCCAGTGTATCAAGAAATGAGGAGTGGGAATCCTGGGACATGGTGGGGGATCTGCAGCAAGCTACAGTTTGGATTGTGGTCTTGCCCACAGTTAGTTGCACTTGGATAATCTCAGATGCATTATGCTGAGCAACTGTGGATGTCCTTAATGAATATGGACATGCCTCCATCTTTAGTGTTTCGGTCCAGGTTAGGTGGCCAAAAGGTGTGGTATGAATTATAGCCTGGTAATGCAGGGGTGCTCTTTGGAGCCTTGAACCAGGTCTCTGACACTGCACAGATGTTGATATTCTCCATGTTAAGGAGTGCCTCAAGGTTAGAAACGTAAGTGGATGTAGACATGCACTGATAGCACTCAACACACACACTGCCACTAAAATATCTGGCACAGGACCTGTGTGGTGGACAGACAAAACATGACAGGCACACCTCTGGCCACCAGGAGGACAGACCCACAGTTGAGAGCTATGCAGACAGACTGCATTGCAAGGTAAACTAGTATGTACACACAAACTCTGTAACACCAGTACTATAAAAAGCATAACACAACTCTACTCACACTCTGTCTGTAGTTCTGGAACCTTCTACAAATTCTATTTCTGGAACCTTCTATTGCTACCTGCTGTCTGTGACACTGATGCCCACACAGAGGAAGGATGTCCATCACACAGGAAAGGTAAAGGAACCACGCCCACACGATGTAGGGATTTATAGTAGGAGGTTGCCATGACAGTGGTAATTGGAAGTACTACACTGCAAGCTGCATGCAGTTAGCAAGTGGAGGACACTGTTTGGTGCAGAGGCCATCACCTGATCATATGCATCACCTACTAAAGCCATGCTGCAATCTATTGAAAGCAGCTCAAGAGGGAGAGAGAGATAGAGAGAGAGAGAGAGATGCTGATGTCCGAATGTACCCCACATATAGGTATGCATATGTGTACATATGTCACATATATAATATATAAAATATATAGATGTATATCAGCATGTATGTCCACAAATATACAGATACCCATGTGTAGACATATATATGTGCACATATATACCACATGACATATATCTACACTTATATAGATATATACCTATATGCACATGTCTTTATATTTATACAAACACACGCACAAACATATATGTATGTGAAGACATGTCCCCTATATTATGACCACAGTGATGCATGCTATGTGCGAGCACCAGCACACATAGCAATACACACATATATCTACAGCTGGCAGTGTGTGCAACATGGACCGATATGTCACATGTTAGTCCCTTGTTGGGACCACATTGCCCCCATCTGTAAAGTATGCAATGGGAAAATGGTGAAGTATGGAAAGTACACTTGTGGAGGTGGTCAGGATTGATGAGTATAGAGGACAGTCTGCAGGGGTGGTATGTAACACATGTGGTGGGTAAACACCCTGGATGGTGTGTGTGGTCTGTGATGTGGATGCCCCATGGGCCCCAATATGGGGGCAATGGGAACAAGCCTAGCACCCACTGCTACTCACAACAGCAGTCCATGTCCTGAAGGTGCCTGGTCTAGAGGCTGAGCAGGAGGAGCATGTTAGCCCTGTGAATGTGCACTGGGTGTCTCAGACTGATGTAGCACATCCCACATGTGTCTTTGTAGCCTGGTATGGAACAGACCCTAGACCTGACCACAGGGGACAGGAACATCTGTGTGTGCCCTGGGGTGGGGCAACATCCCCTGGGTGGTTCCACCTGCTGGTATTGCTGGACCAGTACATGAGGAGGCCACAGGTTGGGACACACATGTGATGTGGCCAGGTATCATGGGCAGATGGGTTTGTAGAGGTTGATCTGCTGTCCAATAGAACATATACATGTTATTGTGTCACTGTTATAGAACATATGTTGGTAGTAATAGTCTACACAATCCCAGTACATGTCCAACAGTATGCATAGATATTTGCAATAACACAGAATGTCAGATGTGCAGCAATCCCAGAGCAGCCATACCACTGGCATATACAGAACCATAGTGGCCCTGATAATGGCATGCATGTTAATAGTCTGTAATAGGACAGCAATGATAGTGTCCACACAGGGGGCATGGCTACAATCACATAGCAGAAAGTGTGGTACAATACAATATCTGTTCCACTGCTAGTTTAGCTGTAGTGCCTAATGAGTTGTGTGTACAGTTTGTTGAAGCTGATATGGAGGAGGGGTGACAGAGATGTGCATTACAAACTGTGGTAACCTTGCTGTATGAGTTGCTCAAACCTGTTTCCACTTTTATGTCTTTCAGCCAACAAGGCACATGCATGGTTGCCCACCTATTCCAAAGCAGAGAATGATGTGGTGATATCACACTTGATCCAGCACTATCCAGTGCTGTTTGGCAGGGCTGCACATGAGCAGCAGGAGTGGACTGCCCTGTGGAACAACCTAGTCCATAGGGTCAATGTTGCCAGACTGCACAACAGCAGTTATGAACAGGTCCGGCATCATTGTACTGACCTGCTTTACAATGCCCATTGGCATGCAGCTGCAGCCCGGGGGATCACCTCACCACAAGGGGGCCATGACATCCATCCCCCTGACACATGTGGAGGAGCTCCAGGCCAGCCTCGTGGCACCTGCCCATCTGGACAGCCGTCAACCGCTGGACTCCTTTGTGGAGGTGGGTGTCACCCACACACCGACCAAGGAGCATGCAGGTAAGAACACAGAACACATCAGTAGACCACTGCTGTGGGTACATCTGCATTGGTACAGGTGGATCATGCATATCTGACATGTCATAGATATATTGTGTTGCTGCACTGTAGTGATAAACAGATGTCCAGATGTAGTAGTATTGTTGCAATGTACCACTGATGTATTGTAATACTGCACCCACCCTGTAGCACTGCCACAGGTGTGGCCACTGACATTGCATCTCTCACATTCTTAGGTAGGTCCCTCTGGGATACCACCAAGGTAGTAGCCTGTAGCTGGTATGTTTTATGAAGATTCTTGCCAACACACAGGGCATGTAATGGTGATGGTATATTCCATGCACATATCTAACACATCTACCCTGAATGCATGCTGTACATGTGCATGTATTGTTGCTGTGAAATGCACAGTCTTACAGGGGTGACCATGATGGGGTATTGGAAGGGTATGTCAGACACCTGCATTATAACTGACATCCTGTCATTGCTGAATGTGTCCACAGGGAATAATATACTGGTGGCAGACATGGCATACAGTAGGGACATGTTCAGATCAACACCCATATACAGGGCAACACCAACATATATACCTGTAGGACAATGGAAACTGCTGCAGAGATACACTATGACATAAGGCATTACAGTAGTCCACATTATCTGCTGGGTCTAGGCTGCAGCATGTGGTGTTCAGTGTATGGGGCATTACAAAGTGACATACGTGTAGGGCTTACTTGTCATACATCTGCATAAAGGCTGAAGGAGGGGGGGTTCAGCATGACACACCAGTGTTCTGCAGCAGGAATCCTAAAGATGCTAGGAATGGCTCTATCTGCACATAGTCAGGTTCGGGGCCTATGGCAGCCATAACCCTACCCACACAACAATAGTGACAGCAGTGTGTGAACACCATGGGATGTGCACATGAGTGGACCTTGAAATCATGCAGAATGAGGGAACTTGTGTAGGGCAGACTGAACATAAACTGGCAAATGTAGATGGCCCACATTGGTATACCCCTGCCAGGAGCAGTGACTGCTGTAGTACACACAACAAGAGGTGCGATAAACCATTATGATAAGGGTGTGCACACATATGCCCACACGGTGTGTATACATTGCGGTCTGCAGCCTCACACCTAACACAATCTGTAGACACTGCATGTGAAAGTACAGGACATATGTCACATATTGGGCTCATGTACTGCTAAGAAATGCGGTGGTGTGGTCCCATGGTAGATCAAGGACGTGTGTGTCAGATCAATAAAGGTGTGTACACCCCCCATATCCACAATATGCTCTGATGGTGGTCATTTTAAGAGTATTGGAGTGGTCATACATGGTCTGTTGATGTTGACAGCTGTAAATCAGGCATCAGGCATTCACCAATGACAACTGTCCACATATCATCCCAGGTATGTGTTGCTGAAAAACATAGGGGCTGTGAGAAGTAAAGCTGACATAACTGACACAGTACTACACATTTTGCAATGGGTTGTACACCTGTGAGTTGCGGTGCACAGTACATGGCAGGGTGCAGAACAGGTGCACAGCAATACTGTGTACATGGGTGGAGTGGTATCCAGGGGAAGTGGCATTACCTAGTGACACAGCACATGCATCACACACATGTATACTGTTGCAAGCATGGATTGACTATAGCTGAACTGCTTGATGTTCTGTACCATATGTTCTGCACGTTGGCAGATGGATAATAGGAGGACTGCGTGTACTATCATTGTACAACCTCACCTGTATGTGTGTGTGTGTGTGTGTGTGTGTGTGTGTGTGTGTGTGTGTGTGTGTGTGTGTGTGTGTGTGCACATAGTTAGTTTGTCTGCGGGGTCACTCTGGTGAAGTGGATGGAGGTAGATGCATATAGGATGTGTGTGTGCATGTGTGTGTTTGTGTGGGTGGCCATGTATGCATGTGTGATTGTGGGGTGTTCATACAGTTGTACCTCCTTGTGGGACCATGCAGTACATGGACATGGACTGTCACATTACACACCAGGAATACCTGTCATGTGTGTAATCGCAGGACAGCAAATAGTATACTATGGTCTGTAGCATGGAACAGGCATCCAGAGGGAAGGTAGACATCAGGTACACCCTTAATATCGCAGTCAGCAGAGAGGTCACCTACAACCCACATATGCAGCTCTACAGATGCATTGGGGAAGTACTAGTCAACACCAAGGAGTGTATCCAAATATTAAAGTTGTTACATGATAGGCTGAAGGAGCAGCATGTCTGGCAGGTACTGAGAATTACATACACATGACACACCAGTGCGAGATATTATGGATACAACATAGTAGCTCACACATATAGGGGCAATGCACATCATGTCTGGGCATACAGAGGGTCATACTGAATAACAACAGTGAGGCCATGTAAAATCACTACACACAGGTTAGGCAGGTAAAGTAGCAAAAGGTCTTGTGTTGTGGCCGCTTGTGTGGGCATTTAGAGGACTGAGATGTTAATGAGTGGTAGCAATGTGTGTATGTTAACAAGTGTGATGCAGGACGGAGTAACACATGGACATATAAGTGGGACTGTCTGTAAAGCCATGGACAGGTAGGTATTATAGAGGAGTGTGTGTGTGTGTGTGTGTGTATGTGTGTGTGTGTGTGTGTGTGTGTGTGTGTGTGTGTGTGTGTGTGTGTGTGTGTGTGTGTGTGTGGGTGGGTGGGTGTACTATTAGGCAATGCTGTACAGGTTTTAAAGTGCATTTATTGTTTTCTCCCACAGGTGGTGAGGTGGGTCAGGGTCCCTCCTGCATGCAATCTTATGTTGATGTCCATACAGACACCGAAGATGATAATAATACTGCTGAGGCACAGGTGGGGTTGTCAGGGGCTGACACTGCACCAACATTTGACATCTCCCTTTTAGCCACCCCAGCCCCGCACAAAGTTTCAGAGCCTACACATACCCCATCACCAGTGGCCATAGGGGAGGAACAGCTGGCGTTTGGTGGCAGTGCACAGGGAAGTGTGGTAACCATGCCTACTGTATCTGGTCACAGCAGGCATAGCCAGATGGCCAGCAGGACATCACATAGGCGAATGTCCCAGGGTTCTCATGGTAGGGCCACTGGATTGCATGGCCTTGGCATAGGTGACATAGCTGGTACCACAGGCGCATGTTTCAGGCTGTACATGTGGTGTAGGCATGTATGGAACTTTACACCAGACAGGGCCTGAGGCTGCAGAGGGCTGCTCTCGCATCTGTAAGCAACAACCTCCTTGAACTGTTGGATGCCATCCATGGTTATACTGAGCACACGGATAGATAGCATGATGAGATGATGTCACTCATCGGCCGTGGTGTGTCCATGCTTCAATGTATGGTGGAGTTGCGGCAGACATGGGCCATTAACACCAACAGCTGGAATTCAACTTGGACATACTAGGACACCAAGGGGCTCCTGTAGTGGCAGTAGCAGCCCCGGCAGTGCTGGGGGGGTGTGCTATCCACACCACACCACAGTAGGCCACATGCATGTGGTCCTGGCCAGTCCCAGTGGGAACCTGGCACCAGCAGGTAATTGTCATCAGCAGGAGAGAGTAGCACATTGAGGTCCTTACCTGGACATGCCTGTGGAACCTCTGGCAGGGACAGTCAGGTGTCAATGGCCGGAGGCAGTGAACTGCACACCCTACCAGGTATGGTCTGCAGATGTCCACAAAAAGCTGTGTAGGGCAGCCACATGGCAGAACTGTGTGTATACATACCCACATACTATGCAAACACACCTAGGGCAACCCCATACCTACACACACCACATCACCTCACCCAGCTCTCCACAGTACACCCCTCACCCACACACATGGTGTCAAATGTATGGCCCACCCTCCAGCTCTGGCAAACAAACATCACAACCTGTGCATATGATGATACCTGTGCCCTATCCCTGTCATCCATACAATCAATGCAGGGACAGGCTGATATGGTTGTGATGCACATGGTGACTCTACAACAGTGTACCACAGTACTGCAATGTAACATGTTGTAGGGAGTAGAGTGTAATGCATATATGGCAGGTAGTGTAGCCGTCCAGCAATGATGTCTTATAGCTGTTAGTAACACTAGTTGGATGTGGTCTCTTTAATGTTATCCATTTGTGTTGTAGGTGTACATGTGTCAGCATGAGGAGGGTATGCAGTCATATTCCACCACGGGGTATGTCACTGTGGTGACATCATGGCTGTGACATATCTGGGGTACAGTTGAACACATGTCACAGGTTACTAAACCGGCTATTGCCTGTGCCACATGGATGGGTAGCCCGCTGAGACATGTATACCCTGCAACCTGATATAGACCCATCCACATACAAGCACACTGTTACTTGGCAACACTAAGAGTAGACCCCTACATAGCTATGTAGTGATACTGAAGAGTGTAGCTTACATTGCACACACCACACAGCATTTAGGGTGAGGTGTGTCCCAGGTTACATGTTACATGCAGAACATCTCCAGACATGTACAGCATGCTAATGGGGGATGTAATGGGTGTATTTGGACAATACATAGTATGACATACCTTCATATACACATTTACAGACACATAACAGCCAGACACACATCCAAGATGCCAGGGCCTATCACTGCTAACTAACCTGACCATTTGTCCTATGTGTTACAGGTAGGCTGCACACATCACATGCATAACTGGCTTGGATTCTGGTAGCAGTTACCTGTATGGTTGATGGTGACAGTGGTAACCATAACGTGGTACATGGGACATATACCGGGTTTACTTTGGTGTAATGACAGTTTACACAGCATTCACATCCCCCAGTGGATATTGTATTCCCTGAAACCCATGATGACAGTCTGTCACACCCACTATCACACATTGGCCACAACTGCGATACAACCTATAGTGTATCCCAACAGTGGGACTACAGGAATATGCATCCTATGCACATGCCACACACATAGTAGGCTGTTGCATTGTCATGTCTCACCTATGGGCAGCAACAACACTATCTGTACTAATGAGTGGCAATGGGTATTGTAATAGAAGTATGTGGCCTCAGAATGCTGTCCACTTCAGATATATGGACATGCACACCTACACACACATGCCAGAACACAATGGGTATCCCATGCCTATCACCCCATTTGTAAAACACTGTTGTGCTGGTACTGCAAGGCTCATGTAGCTGGTATGCAGGGAGCTTAACAGGGTACACGTAATGTCCCATACAGCTACAGCTAGAACTGACTATGGCAATGGGTGTTGTGTTGGTTGTGAAGGCCCTCATGGAATTCTCAAGTAGAGGTGTGCTAACACAGACACTGCTATACTCAGTCATGCACATGTACACATGTGTCAGTACAGGGGTGCATCCCTGCATGTGGTCATAGCTGTGTACCTAGCTATTGTCCAAGGGGAGATGGGTCATGTAGGGGTTGTGTGTACAGTGTTATCCTGCCACATGTCAGGTGGCAGCGGGCATCTATCAAAAGACACTACTGTTGTGACCCTCAGGGTGTGAATGACATGCATCAGCCAATCCTCCAGGTGCCTCCTGCACAAGGCCACTTAGGTAATCAAGTTGACAGGTATGCAACATATATTACAACACATGTTTATTGTCTTTGATGGTGACCTATACCCAAGCATGTTTAGTTGACTGTGGTAGTGTAGGTACTTGTGGCATGTGGTGCGTAGTGGGTGACATCTCCTGTATGTGCCACTTCTTACACAGCTGGACAGACATGTCAGTGTCAATCAAGCTTAGGTTGCCCCTACATATCCCAGCTAGATACCTGCCATCTGCACATCTGTACAGGGACTGGCAGTCATCAGCTTGGCAAGTAGATATGCAGTATCATGAGTGTGTTGACAGATAGACGTCTGACAACAATATGTATTCCATAACTATATGTCATAAGCACTCAGTAACATGTGCTGTATAGACGGCAGTCTACAGTTACATTCCACATGATGGAACATTACCCAGTAAAGGGCATATACTGTGACACAGCTCACACACCAGGGATACAACAGGGAGGCTTCAGAGTCCAGCTATGCCTGCAGGTGTGCCTGTTGTCAGTCCTACATTTAGCACTCTGCCCTTATCTGGGTAAGCACTGTCAACAGTAGTACTGCCATGATACACTACATGCCAGTGTGACAGCATGTACCCTGGGGAACTACCCCTGTATGTAACACATTCACATGGATAATAGTGCTGTACAGGCCTCATTTATGTCTGTGTGCCACACATGACACTCACACCCCTTGCTACTGTAATGACAGCACATAGGCACATGTATTGTACATGGTTTTACATACACTTATTACAGATCTCATTACCCTGCTATGTTATCAGACTGGGTGGTGTGACCTGGTTACCATGGCTAAGCCATGCTTAGCAAGTCTCAGCATTGGTGCAATATAATAGCTAAGCTCATTTGCACACTGGTAAGAGAAGTCTACACTGTCTATGTGCCCATGCGTTTTCCCATAGCTTAGCACTGCTTAGCTTCATGCAAACCCATGCAAACCCACTTAAAGCTGCTCAAAACTTCCTTACCACTCTGTATCTAACAGCCTTTGTTCTACCCAGCAACAAAATGAACAGCTTTTGAACTCAGGACCCTGTACACTACAGTCACAACACTTATCCACTATGCCATGGCCACTGTGAAGACAGCTGTTGTTTTACCAATATTGCTGTCAATACACATATTGAATAGTATTGACCAATTGCCTTTACTTCCAAAATTGTGTAGTCATTGTCATTAATATGACTGTTGCATCACATATGTTGGTCTACCATAATGTACACACAGCGATACATATGGTAAGATACATCTGGGAGAGTATACACGACCATGAGATTTACACATGACAGAATATGATTATATACATATAATAGGTCTATATATGTCTACATGTAAATACACGTGTATACTCATACATATGTCTGTATACACATCTGTATAGTGCTACTTATATATGGCCATGTGTGCATCCCTTCATATGTATATATATATATATATATATATATATATATGTGTGTGTGTGTGTGTGTGTGTGTACATATATATATATATATGTGTGTATATATACATATATGTAGTTATAGATATATGTATATATATATATATATATATATATATATATATATATATATATATATATATATATATATATATATATATATATATATATATATATATATATATATATATATATATAGCTACATATGTATGCACATCCTATGTGTACAGTTATGCCTAGTTATGTTGATATATATGTAGATATGTACAACTATATGTGCATACATATCTATTCTGATATACCTACTACTGTCAATATATCTGTAGATATCCATACATATATGTGCATATGTATCTCTATCTGTATATGTGATGACATATATTGCTCTGTGTATGTATATATCTGAGTGTTTATATGTGTGTATGTATATATATATATGTGTGTGTGTGTGTGTGTGTGTGTGTGTGTGTGTGTGTGTGTGTGTGTGTGCATATGCATATCCATCTATGTATGTCGATATGTATATGTGTATATATTTATATAGATATATGGATAATTAGATATACATATATGTTCACCATATGTCCTGAACATGGAGTGGAGCCCTACTTCAGCCCCAACAGTCCCAACTTCATACTGCAAGGGGATGTTAGGTATGTATTGCATGTATATTTGTAGACTATTGCTACTGTAGTAGGGATTGTTTATATGTGTGTATGTATATATGTGTGTGTGTGTGTGTGTGTGTGTGTGTGTGTGTGTGTGTGTGTGTGTGTGCGCATATGCATATCCATCTATGTATGTCGATATGTATATGTGTATATATTTATATAGATATATGGATAATTAGATATACATATATGTTCACCATATGTCTGAACATGGAGTGGAGCCCTACTTCAGCCCCAACAGTCCCAACTTCATACTGCAAGGGGATGTCAGGTATGTATTGCATATATATTTGTAGACTATTGCTACTGTAGTAGGGATTGTCTTCACAGACATGGTGTGTGTGGGAGGTCACATCTGCTTTTAACATGTGCACCACTGGCTACTGACAGACATCTTAAGGACATCATAGTACTGTTCCTCTGCCAGCACAGTAATGCTCCTGTGGACTACAGCAGAGATATGGCCAATATATGTGGACAGTCTGACACACTCTGGACAGTCCAGAGGTATACACAGAACCTCTTAATGCAATACATGTGGACCAAGCCTGACAATGCGGATGTTAACAGCCATGTAGATGGGTATAACACATAACTACTGGTATATATATATATATATATATATATATATATATATATATATATATATATATATATATATATATATATATATATATGCCCTCATAGGTTATGCATTCACACACTCCTCTCTGTCCTAACACATAATAACTGCTGGTACAGAGGTGCCATGGCCACATACTACCCACTAGTTATTGACATACATCTGTGCATCATCCCACTGCTTTGTCTGACATACATGACTGTTATGGTGGCCCAGCAGCAGTACATCTGGCAAATATCTGGACATGACATCTCAGTGGCTAAGTACACTAAGCTGCTAGGCATGTAACAAAGCACTGGGCAGGCTACAGGCAAACTGGCTCAACACTGGCCTTCATTTTCTATGGTGGAATACACATGTACCTGCATATATAGCAGGCTCTACAGGCATGTCACAGCACAGAATAATGGACACCTGTGTGACAGTGCATAACCACAACCAATGTGAACACAGCCACAGCCACATATGGTATGCTAGCATACTATTACAGTATATGGACTATCTGTTTAACACCATCCTCATACGTGCCACTCACGCACTAACCCTACATATACTGGGCCACAATACAGTGTGGTCCGATGCCTGTCTGTGGTATGAGACATGTATGTGTTTGGCCCTACAAACATGTAAGCCAGTAGCAGTGCGTAACATCAGATAGAACAGGACTATGAACAATGACATCTACCACAATCTGTACACAGCCCAAGGTACATATGAACAATACACATACTGTCGAAAATCACCAAAAGTACACATACCTCAGTACTGTACACACAACCACAGAATGTCCAGGATATGTCATCAAATATAACCCCTACTATACATAACATGTGTAGCAGTCTGATATCTCTGTGGCTTGTTATCAGATATGATGTCAATAAATATGGTGTACAGCACATATGCAATAGTTACTGCATGAAATATGTACAAAGGTTGGCAGAGTTGTGGCTGGAGGCACAAACACAGGGCCATTATTGACATGTTGCTGTGATAATCTCATACATTTACTGTTGTAATATGGTTTGTTGCAACATATGTCCTATGAGGGAAATGAAGTCAGTAACTCTCACAGCTGTCACCATCTACAGACTGCAATCCTCTCACTACCTTCTGCAGTTCACAGATAGGTGATCTGTGGGTAACACAAGAAAAAAAGGCACCACACACTCCCCAGTCTACAGATGACCCTACTGATGGGGGTTTCCTCATAAACATAGCACTGACATGACAGGTATTAAAACATGCAGGACAGCCATTCCCACACACACCCTGTTAAATCAACATTACTCCAATTGCAGCATAGCAGCACATACAGTCTGTAGTCAAGTCAGGCACATCCCCCTCCTGTATTTGGCCTGTTTCCACAGTGTATGTTGTTAGATGTAAATCCCCAATCCATCTAATATGCTGTTTGCCAAACAACAGATCTAGTTCCCGCTCACAGTGAATGAAAAGGTCCAACACCAACATGAAGTTCCTAGATATTGGAGTGTGTTTCCATGTAATTGGCTATGGGAATGTTAACACAGCTGTTCCACATGCAATAAGCTGGAGGAGGGCTGCAATTCATGCAGAGGCCATCAGCTGATCATGAGCATCACTTACAATATACAAGCTGCAGCCTAAGCAAAGCAGATGCAGGTCTCCACATCCACCAGAGAGGGAGTAAGAGAGGCAGACAGAGGCAAAGTAAAGTCAGGGAGGGGTGGGAGAGTAAAACCTAAGCATGTTTTTCTCACAAACCTAGCAGCACACGGTATCAATCCCCTGATGACTATGTAGTGCTATCACATTTTGATGCAGTTATCAGATGCACCACATAGGTTACATGTTGAGGAGCCCTCAAAACATATATGCGATGGTGAGTGGCATCTGCGACAGGGATATTGTAGCCATATGGTAGGTATAGTACACATGCCTGTCTGCATGAACAGGTGCCAGTATCAACACAGCCACACTCTCAGAAGGGACACACACACATTGACACACATGGCAGGGCCAGGAATACAACCCATCACTAATGAGATTGCAACAACACATTACTGTGCAGGTATCACATGCACCACAGGGGTCATATAGAGGTTATATGAGCAAAGGGTATGTGGAGGTTTCTGACATTGGACAGAATGCTTCAGTATGCCAGTGGGGATTGCAGTGAGTGTGAATGTGATCATACACATTATACAACACACACACACACACACACACACACACACACACACACACACACACACACACACACACACACACACACACACACACACACACACACACACACACACACACACACACACACACACACACACATGATGCCAGTACTGACATGCATGGGTGCATTGCTTCACAGGTGTGTAGTGGTCGACTGTGCCAGACAGCTATACAAGGCTAGGTGATGGTTATACCTTGGCATCAGCCAACATGACAGTGGTCTGCATTGTGGCTCAGGGGTGTAGTTTCAGGATTTGCCCACACGGGTGGGTATTGTATTCACCATCTAGTGACTAATGTGTGTGGCCAATGCTGTGCATTGCTTGCCATGTATGTGTTCCTTAGTCCATGACATGAATGGTGTCTGGGATGTGCACACCTCCCACATGCATGTGCAGTGACATGTGGAACTGTACTTGGGGTGTCTGGCCCATGCTCTGTACACAGATTATCATCAGATGTGCCAGTCCTGGCCTCATGTGGTGGGAACTGGTAATAGACAGCATGATACCGGCATTCCCTGGTGTCAGTGGCATCTGTCCATACAGGGCATATTTTCAGGCATGGTATGTCCTTTATGGGTCACATTTGATGGCACCACAGGTGTTGCAGATGCCCAGTGGGGAACATGGGAAAGGTGCACTGTCAGCATATACATGCTATTGGACTGGTAGACAGGGTGCCATGCCCTCTGTAGCCCACTGCAATCACACCATAGTTGCTATCAGTGTGCAATATGCAGGGTACTACCAACATAGCAGCTATTGTCTAGGCAAGTGTGTGTGTTTGAGACATGGGTTGAGAGTATTCTCTGGGTAATAATAGGGTTGCTAACATTGTTTGCCTGGCCTTGATGTCACATGTATGGGTATGGATTTGCACCCCAGCCTCTCAGCTATTTCATATCTGTTATCCCTGTATGGTGGACATTGTGATATATACTAGGGCCACCACATAAGAAATTTGCAATTCCCGCTCCACATTGAGCCCAGTTGTTACACACTCACAACCACCTCCACACAGGATATGAGTTACAAACACAGCCAGCCACACACACCCCCTGTCATGTCTGGGATTAGAACTCCTACCTAACTAGTTTATTACACTACAGCACTATGCAGTTATAGGACATGTCTTGGAGATTACTGGAGTACTCCCTCCCCAAAGGTATATTCACATTGGCTGACATCAGCAGGATTGCCAAAGTAGGGCATTTGAATTGCAGTGAGTGTGTCTAGGCTAAAATGCATTGTTCCCTACACAGACATTGGAACACACACAACACATCCACAACCAACATGTGTGGGTATAGAACCCCTAACAGAGTTCTATATCACACCACAGCATGAAGATGTTATAGAATGCACCACAGGGTTTACTGGAGTACTCCTTCGCCAAAGGTGTATTCACAATAAATGAAATCAGCAGGATTGCCAAAGTAGGGGATTTGAATTGTAGTGAGTGTGGCTAGGCTAAAATGCATTGTTCCATACACAGACATTGAAACACACACAAAACATCCACAACCCACATGTGTGGGTATAGAACCCCTAACAGGGTTCTATATCACACTACAGCATGTAGCTGTTATAGGACAGACCATGGAGATTACTGGAGTGCTCCTTCTCAAAGGTGTATTTCACAATGAATGAAAACAGCAGGATTGCCAAAGTAGGGCATTTGAATTGTAGTGAGTATGTCTAGGCTAAAATGCATTGTTCCCTACACAGACATTGGAAAACACACAACACATCCACAACCAACATGTGTGGGTATAGAACCCCTAACAGAGTTCTGTATCACACTACAGCATGAAGATGTTATAGAATGCACCACAGGGTTTACTGGAGTACTCCTTCACCAAAGGTGTATTCACAATAAATGAAATCAGCAGGATTGCCAAAGTAGGGGATTTGAATTGCAGTGAATGTGGTTAGGCTAAAATGCATTGTTCCATACACAGACATTGAAACACAAACAAACCATCCACAACTGACATGTATGGTTATAGAGCCCCTAACAGAGTTCTATATCACACTACAGCATGACGCTGTTATAGGATGCACCACAGGGATTACTGGAGTACTCCTTCCCCAAAGGTGTATTTCACAATGAATGACAGCAGGATTGCCAAAGTAGGGCATTTGAATTGTAGTGAGTATGGCTGGGCTAAAATGCATTGCTCCCTGCACAGACAGAGACACACACATGGCATGTCTGGGATTAGAACTCCTGCCTAACTAGTTTATCACACTACAGCAGTAAGCAGTTATAGGACACACCACAGAGATTACTAGGCTACACCTTTCTGAAAGGTGTATTTCACAGTGTATGACATCAGCAGCCTTGACACAGAGGGCAATTGGATTGTAGTGAGTGTGACTAGCCTAAAAACATTGCTCTCTATACAGACAGTGACACACACACACACACACACACACACACACACACACACACACACACACACACACACACACACACACACACACATTTGCCATGTCTGGGATTAGAACTCCTACCTAACTAGTTTATTACACTACAGCAGTATGCAGGTATAGGACATGCCATGAAAATTACTGGGCTGCAGCTTTCCAAAAGGTGTATTTCACAGTGTATGACATCAGCAGCCTCGACACAGTAGAGCAACAGGATTGTAGTGAGTGTGACTATCCTAAAAAGCATTGCTCTCTACACAGACGGTCTCACACACACACACACACACACACACACACACACACACACACACACACACACACACACACACACACACACACACACACACACACACACATTTGTCACATCTGGGATTAAAACTCCTACCTAACTAGTTTATTACACTACAGCAGTATGCAGGTATAGGACATGCCATGGAGATTATTGGGCTACAGTTTTCCAAAAGGTATATTTCACAGTGTATGACATCAGCAGCCTTGACAAAGTGCGGTATTTGAATTGTAGTGAGTGTGACTAGCCTAAAAACATTGCTCTCTACACAAACAGACAAACACACACACACACACACACACACACACACACACACACACACACACACACACACACAGTTGCCATGTCTGGGATTAGAACTCCTACCTAACAAGTTTAACACACTACAGCAGTATACAATTATAGGAAGTGCCATGGAGATTACTTTCCTATACCTTTCACAAGGGTGTATTTCAAAGTGGATGACCTCAGCAGGCTTGTCATAGTACTTCTATGGGGAGGGCAGTGTGTGTGCATGGGCCATAACCCATTCATCTAGAGGATGACACACCACATGTGGGCATGCAGAGGGTTATATTTCACAGGTACATGTATACAGCTGCTAGATGACTACTTTTTTGTATAGTCATGTTGCACAACTAGCACTTGCACCACATAGTCTGTCATGCTGACAGATACCTCTGGCTAAGGTCAAAGGTGAGTGACATCCAAACATCATGTGGTTGTAGCAATTTGTCTGTCTGCTGGGTGGGACAGGCCTCATAATGGATGGCCCCTTGTGACAGTCACTCTATTCCACACATCTGTGTATGTCTACTTTTGGCTTTTATAGTGTGTTGTCCTTGGATATATGCCTGCATTCCTATCCAGTGTGTGTGCAAAGCATGAGTGCTGCAAACCGAGGAGTGTCTGCACTAACATCTGCAAATGCCAGATATGTTTGGTCCACTGTTGTTTGCAGACATGGCCTTCATTTGTTTAAGTGTGTGAGCATACCCAGTATGACCTTTCAGTTTGTTGTTGGCTGACATTGCCCTCATTTCTCTAAGTGTGTGAGTATGCCCAGTATGCCCTTCTGTATTGAATGTGTGGATCGATTCCTACTATACAACTTCCTACTATACAAATCCAAAAGGCCAAAAGCTACTACCAGTAATGCCCTAGCCTTATCTGGAGATATCCATCCTAACCCCGGCCCCTGCCTCAATACAAGCAACTCCTTCCCTCCACCCCCTTCTTCCCCTACTACAAATAACCCTTTCCCTCCTTCCTCTTCCTCTTCTACTTTCTCTCTTAACACTCTTAAGTTCTTCACTATCAATGCCTAGAGCCTTAACAACAAAATCCACCAAGTACAAGCTTGGATTAATCACAACCAACCTGACATCTTAGCCATCTCTGAAACCTAGCTAAAACCCCATATTACTGACTCTGAAATCTTACCTCCAGGTTTCCACATCCTCAAAAGTGACCAATTAAATAAAAAAGGTGGAGGCTCTGCTCTAATCTACTTTAACTGTCTCTCTCTACTCCCTCTGCAAATCCCAACCCCACAATTCAAAAATTCTGAACTAACAGCAGGTCTCCTCAGATTGAATAAACGTAAGAATATCTGCATTATTTCCTTATATATCTCCCCAGGCGACAACTTCTCTACTCTTGAAAATATTCTTCACTGGGCATCGACTGAAATAAAATATGAAACCTACATTCTAGGCGATGTTAATATTGATTGGAATAAAATCAACACGCCTTCCCCCTCCCTATCCATTAACCTATACAACTTCACCCAAGTAATCCATTCAACAACTCGTCCCAACAAAATCCACCCTCCAGGATCCATCATAGACTGGATTCTAGTTTCCCTTCCAAACAAAATAATTCTCTCAGGCACCGTCCCCGACACTTTCAGTGACCATCTCCCTGCCTTCACTCATCGGTCAGCTAACTCCACCCAATATCATCACCAGTACAATCAAACTCATAATCTTAGCAACTTTAACCCCACAATTTTCACAAACACTTTCAAACAAATTAACTGGCAAATCCTAAACACTCTCCCCCTAGACAATGCTGTAGAACATTTTAACACTATCTTCCTAAATACTCTTAACTCCCTAGCCCCTCTAAGAAACAAATGAATCAAAACTAATTCTGCCCCTTGGCTGACAAAAGAAACTAAACAAATCATGCATCACAGAGACAAATCCTGGAAGCTTTATCAGAAAAATAAACTGCCGTCTGCCTTGCTCCAATACACCCAACTTCACAACCAAGTAAAAAAACTAATCACTTTAGACAAAGAAAACTACTATAATAAACTTCAGTCCGAAAATAATAAGAACCCAAAACAATTCTGGAAATCAGTACACTCCCTTCTCCACCCAGGGTCCAGGAATAATTCCTGCCCTGACCCTAGTTTGACTGACAAGGAGCTGAGCTCTCACTTCAACACTTTCTTCACAGAATCCATTGCTAAACTAACCAAAACATTCCCAAACAATAATCCACCCAACTCCCTCTCTTCAACACCCAACAACCTTAATAAATGTCACTTTAATTTCCAGTTCAAACCAGTTTCAACCAACTTCATAAAAAGGCTCTTATCTAAACTTAAGCCATGCTCTAATGCCCCTGACAACATACCCTCCTCCTTCCTCAAATGCGCAGCTGAAGGTATTGCTCTCCCAATTAGCATCTTGATAAACAGATCCTTAAATGAGTCGTATGTACCCAAACTTTGGCATTCAGCCTACATTCTACCTCTCCACAAAGGAGGTAAAAACACCACCATTTCTAATTTCTACCCCATCGCCCTACTCTCTCCACTATCTAAAATTCTAGAAAAATGTGTCCACCACCAACTTTTGCCTTTCTTAATTTAGAATCACCTACTTACACCCACCCAACACGGCTTTTGTCCAGGCCACAGCACCATAACTGCCTTACTATCCTTCCTTGAAACAGTCAATTGAGCCCGAGACTCTCGACTTCTTGTATCCACAGTACTGCTAGATCTTTCTAAAGCCTTTGACACCATCTCCCATACACACCTACTCTTTCATCTCGCCAACCTTAATATCTCCCCTAATACTCTATCCTGGTTCTCCAGTTACCTATCAGACAGATCTCAAGCTGACAGATGGAAGAACTCTACCTCTTCCTTCTTGCCTACACCTACTGGTGTTCCCCAGGGGTCCATCCTCAGACCCATGCTCTTCAACATCTTTATAAATAATCTTCATTCTGTCATCCCTGACACTACAGTCATCCAATATGCTGATGACTCTACCTTAGTTTGTGCCACCTCTAACGTTCCTAAACTACTGACTAAAACACAAATTGCCTTTTCCACTACAGAGAACTGGATGCACCAAAACCATCTCTCCCTCAACTCTAATAAATCTAAAATACTAATTTTCACCCCTACCAGGGTTTCCTCCTTTGACAAAAATACTTTCAAAGTCCTAAGCCAAACCAACACTGCTATAGAAGTGGTCCCTTCTGCAAAACTCCTCGGCATTACCATAGATGAACACCTAAAATTCGATCTCCACATACAACAAAACATAAAGAAAACCCACCAAAAGTTAGATATGCTCTACAGGAATAACCAAGTTCTTTCCTACTCCTCTAGGCACACCCTGGCAATTACATACCTTCTACCCTCGCTACTATATGGAGCCCCTCTTCTAACCAATCTGTCTACTTCCAATGCCTCAAAACTTGAAAATTGCTATAATAAGATCTCTAAATTTGCCACTAAATCTGACACCTCAACTCACCACTGCCTTACCCTACAATCTCTAAATTGGCTAGATCTCCCTAACCACCTAGACTATCTCCAACTAACCACCGGTCACAAACTAATATTCTACCCAGATTCATGCCCAGCCTTAACAAACATCCTTCCACCATACACCCCAAACAGATTTCTGAGGTCTGAACACCAAAACCTAATCTCCATCCACAAACCCAAAAGTCCCGCCGGCCAGCTTCGACTCTCCTTCTCTCTAGGTAAAAAATAGAACTCCCTCCCTCCTTCTCTTAGGACTATACCCAACTCTGAATCCTTCAAGACCCAACTTTTCTTATACCTGTCATCCAAATGGAAATGTTCCTGCTTTCACCTGATACAAATTCTAGGGATCTCTCTCCACTGAGCTCTCCATACTCATGCTCCTCTCTACCCTCAAGCTTAACCAGACTCAGCTGACATTCACTTGACTCCAAGTATGTAAATATTGTAAATATCTGTATTGCCACAAAAAAATCTGAATTTGCATTGTCTTATTATGCACATTTTATGAATTTGTATTTCCTGACTGTATGAATTTTACTCTTGTATTTTACCTTTAACATTATGTAACCTTTATTTCATTGTATTGCTTATGGAGCTTTTCTCCCCAGGCCTCCACTGAAAATGGTCACTTCTTGGCCCAGTGGACTTCCCCGGTAATCAAACTGAAAATAAATAAATAAATAAATTCCAGGCAGTTTGTACTGCAGTGCAGCCTTTTGTCTTGTACTCCTACAGGTAGCATACTGTTTCTGCAGGGTATCCGTTAATCATTTGGCAATATGGGGACAGACTGTGCAGGGGAAAGTGTGTGTGATTCCTCAGCTGCATGGTACTGCTGTTAGCAGAGATATTCATACATGTCTGCACCTGTCGCCTCTGGGATTCAGGTTACTGGCTAAGGCTCTTGCCACCCCTATAGTGCCTTTTTTAGGTAAATTTCAAAGGACAAAACCACCACCGTAACAGGTACAAGCATGCAAAATCTGATGGTAATGCTACTCAATGCTAGAAGTCTAAACCTCAAAATGCACTCTCTCGAGGCACTCCTAAAAATGGAGAACATCAATATCTGTGCAGTAACTGAGACCTGGTTCAAGTCTTCAGACAGCACTCTTGCAATACAAGGCTACAACTCTTACCACACTTTTCAGCCACCAAACCAGGACCAAAACACTAAAGGTGGAGTAGTGTCAGTATTCACCAAAGAATATTCACACCACCAGGCAAGATGCCCAACACAATGCATCTGAAATTCTCCAGGTCCAACTAACACTAGGTAAGACTGCAATCCAAATTGTAGCTTGCTACAGATCCCCCACCATACCCCAAGATTCTCATTACACCTTTCTAAACATACTGGAAAATATTAAGATAGAACCAAACACTGTAATACTGGGTGATTTTAACTACTCTGCCATTAACTGGGAAAACTACTCATGTACCAACACCTTTGCCCAACGGTTCTTGGAATTCATAAATTCCAATGCCCTGGATCAAGCAATCCATAGTCCCACCAGGGGCTCCAATATCCTAGACCTAGTCATTACCAACATGGGAAATAGATGCTCCACACCTACGGTCACCCCCTCATTAGTCAGGTCTGATCATAAGCTAATCATCCTTAACATCCATATCCCACCCCCACCCCCCAGTAAGGAAACCTCCATAAAAAACTTCTCCAATACCAACTTCATGCTACTCAAGTCAGAAGTGACACACTTCATGACACCCATGCAGACAGGAACTGAAAGTTCAACTGCTGAATCCTACACTAAGGCACTGTACGAGCAGATCCACTCAAGCATGAATTGCCAACTCAATACTGGAAGATTGCCAAATTCCGGTAATAACGGCCACACAGGTAAAAAAATGCAGTCTCCAAAGCTAGGAATACAGCATCCGTGAGACCAGATGACATCTTGGGCTGTGTACTACATGAACTACAATATGAACTGGCACCTCACCTAAGTGTCATGTTTAATCATAGCCTCACCTCAGGTTTCTTGCCCACTGAGTGGCACAGAGCTACAGTTATCCCACTCCACAAGGGGGGAATCCACCTTGGATCCCAGAAACTACTGTCCCATCAGTCTGACAAGCCTCATCTGCAAGGCCATGGAGTGTGTTATCATGGAACTTATAAACAAAGACATTGGCAACCTTCAAACACTGGACCCCACCTAGTTTGGGTTCATGATGGGCTGATCTTGTCTCCTGAACCTGATTGACTTCTTCGAATCAGTCTACAGAGCCATGGACAAGGGTAAGGTGGTCCACACAGCCTATCTAGACCTTGCCAAGGCCTTTGACACCATCTCCCACTCTGGAATCATAGATAAACTTACTAACCTGGGCATTAATCCCTACATCACCCAATGGGTTGCTAACTGGCTTACTGATAGAACCCACACTGTAAAAGTAGCCAACTCCAAATCCAGCTCCAGACAAGTGACAAGTGGCATACCTCAGGGTTCAGTCCTGGGACCGCTCTTGTTTGGCATCTACTTCTCTGAAGTACAGGACAACACTAAGGGACTCTGGCTAACAAAGTTAGCAGATGACTGCAAACTGGGAGCCATTATTGAATCCCCAAATGATGTGGATACTCTACAAAAGGGCCTTACAGAAACAGATGGTTGGTGCCAGAGTCATGGGCTCAAGTTCAATGCCAAGAAATGTATAGTTATCCCCTTTGGGAAAAAACATGTACCTGTGAATTACCATATAGGTGCCAGTACACTAAACACCGAAAGTGTGATAAGAGACTTAAGGACACAGGTGGACACTGGTCTCACCTTCGATAACCACATCACCACAACAGTCAGGAAATCCTTCTATGTGGCACACCTCATCACTAAGGGCTTTTCATCCAGAAAAAAGGAGGTCATTGTCCCACTGTACTCATCCCTCATTAGACCCATTATAGAATACAATGCCTCATTTGGTATGTACCTCTCAAGACATCTGCAACAACTGGAAAGGCCACAGAAATACCTCACTAAAAGTATCACAGGTCTAAAGCAGATGCCCTACGCTGACCACCTTAAAAAACTCCAGCTATACTCTGTCGCATATTGTCTACTCAGAGGCAATCTCTGCTTAACATACAAGGCCATGTCAAACCCAGAGCTGTTGGACATGCTACACTTAAAGAAATCCCAATCCATCAGAGCCACATGCTCCAGTGATCTAAACCTTGTCATCACAGTAAACAAAACATGCTGGAGGGATAGATTCCTGACCCAGAGACTCCCAAGACTCTGGAATAGATTGCCCATACATGTCAAGCAGAGTGCCTCTTTGGCCCTCTTCAAAAGGAACCCTGATGATTGGATGGGAGAAAGGAAATTCACCCCGGGGATCACATCAGTCACCCTGCTAGACAGGGGTCCAGAGAAGTAAATAGTGTGGGAAGAAATAACCAGGAAATTGTTATGGCTAGGCTTGTATAGGCCCTAGGGCTGATAGCCTAGTACCAACCTATGAACCTATGTGTACTTTTATACACAGTGATATTTTCTGTCCTCATGTACTGTCAGGTGGACATTCTTACTCACAGTGAAGACTTGTGGGACAAGGGTGACTGCAGCTATGTCCGGTATTGTGGACAGACACCTACGTATTCATGGTAAGTTATGCCATTCTGGAGTGGGTGCTGCAGACACTTGGTGCTGGGTTTGTGTATCCTGTTCAGCACCTTGGTACAGTGCTGGCAGAGTATCCCATACTTGTCCTCCCATCAACATGGCAGTATGACATAGCCTTATCTTGCTGTGGCAATGCCTCACAGCTGTACAGATTTGCACATGTTAGCCAGAGGCAGGAGCCTTGGCTCAGGATATTTACTATATCATGGTGTACGGGCAGGTATGTAGCCACCCATTTATGTGTTTGCAGCCAGGGATAGTGTGCACACAGCTTGGTTTTGGACCCTGCACATTCCATGCTGCCCATGCTCCCACACCCCCTCTGTTATTTTAACCTTTTCCATACATTATGCATACATTCTGTGATACTTTCCCTAAGGATATCACCACATCACAGGTGAGTGTTAGTGTTGGTCCACATTTCATGCAGTGGGACATGGTGGACATGTTACTGTAATTTGTCCACATGGCCTTGCATATGGCTTAAATGGAGTGTGTTATGTTGTTATTTGGGTGTGCATGACATAACATGCATTGGCAGTAGGTGTGAGACATGGGCTTTTGGCAAGCGCCTGTGGGGCATTAGGTGTTGATGCAGGCCAAATGTGGCAGGCCATTGCATTCTGTCGGTCCTACATTCCCAGACCACCATACAATATATTCCCCTGGGGTGACAGGGTAGATGTGATAGTTGTTCATGCCAATACCTTCTATCAGTCTTGATCAGGTGGTGTGGATGCTGGCAGGGTGCTATCTACAACTAGGGACACACCTGCATGGGACACCTGCACTGCAATCTGCAGTCTTCTGCTATTGCCATATACAGGTGGGGTCATACTGTACCCATTCCCCACAGCAGGGATATTGCCATAGAGGTGCCTGTGGGTGATGTTTGCGTGGCTGAGTGCATGTGTGCTATGGACACTACTTGCATTTGACACACAGATATGCATGGGGCATTACAGTTATGCTGGCATGTGTGGGTACATCAGTTGATTCCCAATATATCAGTCCTACCTCCTTTGTGATCTGCAAGTGTTCTGGCATACATCACCAGTATCCCCTACTACAGGTCCTGTTACTGTGATACATACCTGTATGTACAAATCCAAGGGTGTCACCATTTCAAAGTGACACAATATATAATGCATGTCTGAAGTACTTTTCCCTGTGTACTGCTTGTATATCTAGCCCAACAGCCATGCCATTTCAGTCTTTCAGATGATGACACATATTACCACCATACATTTACAATGGCTTACTGCTTGCATGTGTTATACTGGTGGGGATTATCTTTGGCCCTGCAGTCATGAGGGCTTGTCCCTGCTATCAGCAGTAGTGGGCAATGGCCACCAGGTCTTACCTCAACATGCATACGTACTGACCACTCTCAGACATTATGAAACACACAGCATCCTAACACACTCAGACCTGCATATTGTGCAAATGCTACAACCTATCCTGCTACCTCGGCCTCATCTGGCCATCTATGCTCCACTCGTATTATACCTACTCATACATGTTACTACTACATGTCTACACAGGACTGGGGGGGAGACCTGAGTGTCACTACATTTCTACACTGGATTGAGGGAAGTGGCGGACCTGTCTGTTTCCACATGTCTACACAGGCATAGGGGGGCGCACCTGACTTTTGCTACGTTTCTACATAGGATTGTGGCGGGACACACCTGTCTGTTTTACATTTCTACACAGGATTGAGGGGGCCACATCTGACTGTTACTACATTTCTAAACAGGATTGGGGGGCACCTGACTATTTCTACATGTCTACATGGGAGTGGAGGGGCACACCTGTCTGTTACTACATTTCTACACAGGATTGGGGGGCACACCTGACTGTTTCTACATTTATACACAGGATTGAGGGGGCACACCTTACTGTTTCTACATATCTACATAGGATAGAGGGCACACCTGGCACATGCACACATTTGCTATGACTGTACTGGTATGTTAGGCACTCCATTCCATTCTGTATTCTAACCTATCATACTGACTAGAGACATATCAGTGTACTACAGGCCTTAGCTCTGATTGCCCTACATATTAGTATTTGACTTCCTACCCTTCAAAACTAACATCCCATTGCCTGACCTGCTGTAGTCTGTCTGTGTAGGCCTGGGGGGAAGGTTACCCATAGACATCATTCAGAAGCCATAGCACAGGCTCTGTTTGGATTTGTCTACACCTGTCCTGCTGGCTGAGACTGTTGTTGGGTATGTGAACCTCCCTGACCTGCATGTGTGAGCCATATGGACACACATGTCGCCCAGCACATTTCTTGCAGTGGGTTATATCCCCCTGTGTAGTACTGGCAACTTTGGTGGCTCCAGTATGTGTTACAGATGTCATGGTGCCACTATGGGTGTCTACTATCTGTTACCATAACATTCAGCCACCCAGTTCCCTTGCATGCTCACATCCATAACATAGATACAGGTAACAACACATTCTCCTCCATTTGGCAATTGGTAGGTTGATTGCCTTACCTTGTGGGTGTGCCAGGATTGAGGATGGTGCTGGAGGGCTGCCTATGTCAGATGCACATAGTACACTCCCTATACATGGTTGAGCACAGGTACTGTCATGTCTGGCATCCCTTTTACTGTATGTGCGAGTCAGAGAGAAGTGTCATTCCCTGGGTCCCTAATGTGTCAGTGTATGTGTTATGCATTGTCTCTTTTCCATGGCCTCTCCATACTGGGCATGCCTCCATCTGCCTACTGGGGCAGGCTCAGGTTGTTCCTTGTCTGAGTCACTCTGTGCCTGTGCAGGCCTTGGCATTGGTGGTGAGCTGTGTGGCTCTGCCCCGTACTGTTCCTGCTGCAGCTGTTTCCGCAGGATCATATTGTGTAGCATGGCACATACCATAACAATTTTGGTACATGTAGCTGCAAGGCTCCACTGGATGTATCCAGACACTGGAACCATGACTTGGGCATCCTAAACACATGCTCTATTATAAGTCTGGTCTGTGCGTGTGCCTCATTATGGTGTTCTTGTTCAGGTGTGTGTGTATTTCTGATGGGTGTCATTAGCCATGGCTTCAATGTGTATCCAGCATCCCTGACTAGGTGACCATAGGGAATGTTTCCATTGGCAAATCTGTGGCACAGCTACGTCAGATGTCAAATGTGGGAATTGTGATAGCTTCCAGGGCAGCCAGCACACATATTCATTATAATGCCATGGGCATCACAGACGACCTGGCAGTTGATGGAGGGGATGCCCCTGTGGTTGATGTAGGCCATACCCTGATCATCGGGTGGTACTTAGATGCATATGTGCATGCAGTCTGTAGAACCCACTACCTCAGGGTATTCTGCTATTTTGTGGAAGAGACGCATATTGCTGGCCAACAACTCACGGGTGTTGAGGAAATAAATGTGCTCACCGGCATGTGCTGACATGACATCCAGGAACTGGTGGAATACTCTGGATGCTGATGCCTGTGAGATCCCCGTAATATCCCCAGTTGAGCTTTGGGAGGTACCTGTGGCTAGTATTCCTAGGCCTACACATACCTTGGTATCCACTGGGATGGATTCCCCTCGGTCAGTTTTGTGTGTCAGGCATGACCAGCACAGCTCAACAATTTGCTATAGAAGGTCCCTGTCCATCCTATAGCACTCCACTATCTCCAGCTCATGTAGCCCCTGGTAGGTTATCCTGGGTCTGTACACTCTTCTTCGTCTTCTCACTGTGGGTTGATCGGCAGTATTCACATCCTCACCACCCTCAGCCTCTTGCACATGTTGTTCTATTTTGCCTGCTGCAGCCCCTCTCATTTTGTAGGTTTGATTTTTAAAAGTTCCCCGCTTGTATACACCGGTGGTGTAGAGTATGGGAAAAACCAGAGAGGAAGGTGTTTGCATAGCTTATAGTAGTGTTCTGGGCTGGTCTGGTCTGCTGCCTGTTTTATTGGCTGATTCATATACATTTCACCTGTCAGCTATGCTAGCTCTCCTTGATTACCTTCCTACTGCTGTTTTCCCTTCCCATTGCCTTCTTGTTTAAGTCCAGGGGCAGACCGCACAAACAGAGTTCTCAAATGTGCACAGTGCTACTATTTCCTGGTTTAACTTTTTTTTCTTCCTTTAAAACACGGTGTGTGGTGCACACACCCACGGAGGAAATGGAAAGAGTGCTAGGCAGATTCAGACACACTCCCTAGCTTAGCTGTGCTAAGCTAGGAGCAAACCCGAGTCACAGGGCTCCAATCCATTTACAGTATGCCTGACATTCCCCCCATGATGTCAGCTAACTCGTAGGCTTGCACTAAGCTATTCCTACTCTTACACTGTTGGAACCTGACTAGCATGCTGGAGAAAACTGGGATTCACTATCATTCCCCTCATTTGCATAATGTTGCTTGCTAATGCAGAGATCATGTCTCACACTGAGCCCCCTCCTTAGCAACCACTGGTCAATGGTGAAGTTGTTTTCTGCCTGCCATTGAGTTGCATGTCAGAATAGTGATTTTAGTTAAAATGCTTATTTTAGGTTTATTGTGTTACCCCCCTACCCCGATTGCGCTCCGCTGCCCTATGTTTAAACGGCCAAGATCAGCTAAAAAAAATAATAAAAGTTGATTTTTTTTATTTTTTATGTTGTTTGCAATGCCAATATACTTAGCCATTGACATTTCTCCTGACTGATATGCAGCCTTTATTTGGAGCTGTCATGGCTCCATTTTGGATTTTGTGGAAATGTACTCGGTTACTAACCGAGTACATTTCTATAGTTTGCACTAGTCCTGCACGTCCAGTTGCAAGCTTCCTGGGTCAGAAATTCACCTAATTTGCATGGATTTCTCCTGCAAATGGGGTGATTTGCATACAGGGGCTTAGTCCATGCAGGACTAGTGCAGAAGCGCTCGTGCACACCCCTGCAGGCTGTTCCTGGATCGCACGGCAGACATATTGCCTGCTAGAGCTCCTGCACTAATCCTGCATGCCGCGCAAGGCATACAGAATCTGGGGGACAATTGTGCGCATGGCAAGTCAATTTGATGTTTCATAACAGTTTACTATTAATAATTTATACAAGTATGCAGTTCTAAACTATTTGCATTTTGCATCTTGAGGGAGAAAGACTACACATAGATGTGACAAACTAGTTTCAGTTCATGGTGTTTTGTTACTTCTAAAATTAATGCTGCTATTTTATTGCATTTACATCTATACATATTTTGTAGTCAAGCACTTATTCAAAAATGATCAGCTTTAAGTAACTCTCACATCATTTTTAATTGTTCAACATAGTTTAACCTTCCAGAAGGACTTTTCTGTTCCAAACACTAACGTGCAGCTGCTAGAACTCGTAAGCCCAACCCATATGATCAAAAATTAAAGACCTTATAAATGATGTAGCCCATGGGAAATCAGTAAATGAATAAAAGAATCATGAGAGATCTGTCCAGTTGCAATGTTCTTATAACATCCTGTGCTTTTATCGCAAAGTAAAACAAATATAGGACAGGATGTTTCAAATGAACTACTAATTTTTTCCCTAGCTGCTTAAAATGATCCCATAATTGTATCTGTTTTGCATAGCTTATTACTTATTGTATAGCTCTGATTTACCGATTTCCAACACATAATTTTCATTCTGTTCTTTTTCTTTTTCACTTTCTTGCATGGCCTAGATTTCCTCAGTACAGTTCATATCTAGTGGGTCTATCAATTACAAAATAAATGAAATGAGCAAACAAAGAGAAAAATTCATGCTGTGTTACCTTTTGCATTCAGAAGATGCACACCATCTGAATGCTTAATAATCAAGACATCCTTTATTTCTCCTGCATAAATAGTTAACAAAGTCCCATGTTGTTAACTACACAGACATTAACAAAGTTTGTTATGTTAAAGAACTTAGGTAATCTTTAACACACTAGGAAAACAGATGGTGGGTAAATGGGGTAGGGTAAAAGAATTGTAATCTGCAGGTATATCATATCCAGAAAACGCTATCTAAAACCAGAATCAAATAAAAATGTAACAGTGGCATCAAAATAAAATTAAATATCGTTAAGTACAAGACTGTTTTACTGGTTACAAGGCTGTGTAAACATAAAGAGGGGTTCCAACACAATGTTCAGTGTCCAATCTGAGAACTTCTACAAGTATATTCACTTAATTTAGAGTTGTAGTTTTAAATATGGCTGATTTGAACATAATTCCATTTCATAGCATTCCTTGAGAATGTTGAAAAGATAGACAGCAAGTGTAAACTGTGTTGGAAAACAATAGATAAGAAGTGGAGATTCCATTGTTTTGGAAGCATACTTGATTTGCTATTTTCAATGACATATTACAGTGTGAAAGAAAGATCATTCTGTATCTTGATAACTCCAGATCTACTCTAGTGGTTACACATGGTGAGATATCTGGTACTGATTTAGAGACATGTGTAGTGGTAATAACTGTATTTTTTCCAGCAAAAAAATAACTACACAGCACGGTACATTTATTTTTGATAGGATTTCAAGGGTAAAAAAGGCATATTAAAACTAAAATCCTATGGAAAGTAGGGGAAGAAAGGATCTATAACTAAATGGCCCAACATTTTAATGGTCTCTATTGGTTCAGCAAAAGATCAGGTCGGTGAATGGCATTTTCAGTGCACTTACATCGAATGAGTCGTCTGTTGAACTGTTCATACTGAGATTGCGGTACAATGAGGATAGGGAAATTTGCCCTTTCCCCACTGTAGCGCGATCTCGGAGTTGGTATATATAATTAGCGGGGGGTGCAGCATGTAAATAAGTATGGAACAGCAAAGGCTACATGGTATTCAGGTACATAACCACGGAAATGTAATTAAGAGATAACGAGGCCATTCTTTTACAATGTATGGCTCTTCTGAAACTATCATATTCTGTCAAGGGTACAGGATAAATGTAGTTTTGGTTGGTAGAGTGCACAAAACTGTCTTCAGAATGTTGAGAGGTTGCTTTATAATTAAAGATACAAAATGGATGGAAGAAATACATTACAAAGAAGAAAGAAATGCAGAGTCTGAATAAATAGACTATTTTGCCATGGAATCCATCGGACAGAGTTGATAAAAGGAAAATGGGGAAGGAATGAGACATAGGAGAAGCTGGAATAGGAACTGCATAAGGTTTATTTACTAAAAAAAAAAAAATTCACATTGAGGACGACATGGGTCTAGGAAATACTGAAAGCTAGTGGTGGAGAAAAATATAGTTGTGGGGAAATTGTGAATACCTGGGTCAGTCTGTGAAAAGATTGCTTAAGAAATGGGGAAAATGTTTTGGGGAGGTCAGCTGACTGAGGAAATGTAGCATGTGTATATAATTCTTTTTTATTTTTTTGATGTTCAAGTGCCTGAAGACCATCAGCTTTCCATGATCAGCCTACCCATTCAGACTTTACAGAGTGAGGGATTTTCTTAGGTCATTCCTACTCAGTGAGATGTGAGCTGATCATGCAGTCATCATCCTGACAACCATTTTGGCATTTTATTGATATGTGGTCAACCCCCACCCTGATGGTGATGTGGGCTTCTGCATCACCATAGATGGGGAGCCTATGCTCCTATCATGCACGTTTGACCCCTCCTTGACTTGTCCGCACTAGGTCTACTGGTACCAACTTTATTGGAATTACCTATGCCCACAGGAGAACAGGCCAATGACACTCCCCTGGAGTGTCAGACCAACAAAGTGGGAGGTGTAACCACCACCCTCCTTTCCAAACATGTGAGGTGGTGTAGCCACTTGTTTCTTCTTTGCTCCAGACAGATCTTCTATGTTTCTGAGCCACTAATCAATCTTGGTATATTTGGGTCACAATGAGAACTTTAGCATTCTGTGCCACAGAGCTGGGTATGTATGCATATATTGGCCAGGTTATAAGTTGTTCCTTTCATGGTTTTTACATGTTAACATTTATGTAATATATCTGCATTACTGAGTTTTGTTTATGATAAAGATGTTAGTAATAAAGTAGCCATTTCATTTGAAAGAAGAACAATGCTGAATACATCATTTGTCAGTACAGTCTCTCTAGGTTTGTGGTCCCTACTGAAATGTATTTCAAATGTAGAATGAAAATCTACAGTATGATAAATTATTTGGTGGATTACTTAGTCTGTATCTGATCATAAACTGTCTTTTCAAATTTGTATAAAGACATGTCATGGCTGAACATTTTTTTAAATTTGTTTTACTAAACAGTGGAAGACCATGTGACATGAACCTTTTGTTTGCAGCTCAGAATAAAAAAGTGAGCTGTATTCTAAAAGTTTAAGACGCAAATCCATATCAGTGCATGAAGAAGTGAATGATTAGGAAGAAGAAAAGATGTGGCACTGCATTTAGAATTCCTTTTCTTCTCCAGTGTAGAGCTGGTAAGGAAGTTATGACCAGACCCATTTAAGACCCAGAATTAGAGCCAATGCAGTATAGTATCATAGAGCAATAATGAATAAGGCTATCGTGTTTCATTGTACCATAGAAGGGTTAGTGGAATGGCAGTGAATGATTCATAATATTCTCATATCATAGGTTCTGAAATAGTATAACAAGGAATAAATGCTTTAAAGCACAATAAAGTGTAATGTGTTCTGTTATGCCATGATATGCTTTCCACAATTAAAAAAAATCATTTTGATGGAACCAGCATGGTGTTAAACTGACTTGTAGTCTCAGCTGCATTGCCATTCTTCTGTGTGTGAATATGTAATGCCCTCCTTGCATTTTGTGTTGTAATACAGTGTGGGAATGAGTTCTTTGGAAAAGACTCCGGATCCATGTAAAGGAGATTTGTTCCCTAACCCAATTCAAGAGTAACTTCGATAATTTGATGGGTAACAGGACATTCACCCCTGGTGTGCCACCTATGTCTCCAATAGACACAGGTTTGTATCCCACACCCCTGCTTGGAAATGTTAAACCTCCCAAGCCGCTGCTCACACTTATCAAGGGTAGTAGAACTTATCAGAGATTTGGGATGCATGGCTAGTCTTAAAAAAGCCCTTGTGGTCATTATCCTAGAAAACACCTATGAACCTATGACCTATGAACACCAATGTCCCTTTGGAATCATCTGTTCCCTACTAACTGCAAAGGAGATCTCTATTTGTTGTCCTTATGCTACATCTGCTCATGCAAATGCATTATTTGCAAAGTGTGTAATTACATATGGTTTATTCATGAATGGATCTGGCATTCTATATTAAGGCAGTGCATTATAGAATAGATCTGCACTGATCTTACAGAGCAATTTCCAGGAATGGGACACAGGATTCCATGGGCGGTTTATACTGAGGTTTGGAGGTAGAATTAAGGGGTTCATCCTGCACAAGCCTTACATTTAGAATTTTGCAAGGAATTCCTGGAGCTGTAGCATTAGGCAACAAACATTCAAAATTAATATTTAAGTGTGGCAAGAATTGGGAGTTTCAGCAAGCCTAAATTATGGCAACTACATAACAGAACTTTGGCAGGTGTCAAATGAGATACCCAGACAACAAATTTATTTTATTTTATTTTTTATTTTATTTTATTTTACATTTGTTGACTGGGCTAGTCCAACTGGATATATGTTCATTTTCTGCAGAGGCCCGGGGAGAAAAGCTCCAAATGCAAACATTAGTAAGAATAGGTACAAATTAAGCATATATATATATATATATAGTGTATACATAACAACACATTAGATATTAACTACAAAAACAGAAGATGAGAAATAAAAAGTGTGTTTTGTTAAGAGTTTCTTAAAGCTAAAAAGTTGAGAGTATCTAGATACACAAGGAAAGCTAGTTAGTTAAAGCATAAAAGTTGAGAGTACCTAGATACCCAAGGTAAGCTAGTCAGGGCTGCTACAGGGGCAGAGCCAGTGGGTTTTGAGGTGAGTTTTGAGTTGGGATTTAAAGCAGAGAAGAGAGGAGATTGCTGTGAGATTGTGAAGAAGAGCGTTCCAAGTTTTTCCTACTGTGTTGGAGAACAAGGATTTGCTGGCTGTGTTATTGGGTTTACTAGTGGATATAAATAGTTTGTCAAAGGAACAAAGACTTTTAAGATTGCAGTAAGGAGTGATAAGTGAAGTGAGAATGGGAGTGTTTGTGGGTTTGTAAAGGATTTTGTGGGCTAAAGAGAGCTGATGAAATAGAATCAGGTTTTGTAGTTTGAGCCATCATAGTTGCTTTAAGTTTTGGCAGTGATGTGTTCTAAAAGTAGAGTTAGAGACAAATCTAGCAATATTGTTGTAGGCAACAGACAATTTGCTGAGGTTAGTTTTGGACACTGAAGTGTAGATAGGGGAGGCATACAGGAGGGTGGAAATAAGATGGGACTGAGCAATGGAAGTTCTGGCAAGTGGAGTAAGGAATGGTTTAATTCTATAGAGGGAGACAAGTTTTCTGTTAACTAATTTTATAGTATTGTTGATATGCATGTCAAAGGTCAGATAGTTGTCTATCTCAACTCCGAGGAGTTTGGTAGTTGGATCGAGTGATATGTTGGTGCCATTATTTGATGTGACAAAGAAGTTCAGTGGAGAGGATTTTCGGGTTGGTGAAAAAAGTAATAATTTGTTTTTTGGGGGGTTCAAAATTAAGCATCGTTTGAGGAACCACATCTCTATGGTTTTGAAAGTCTTTTGGGTGAGAGAGTGCAGTACAGAGGGGGATGAGGCAGAACAGATTAAAGTAGAACCATCTGCATATTGTATACAGGTGGCAGGAGAAATATGAGTATGAAGATCATTAATGAAAACTGAAAAGAGGAGAGGGCCAAGAATTGAGCCTTGGTGGACTCCTAGAGTAACGAGGAGGTGGTTGGATAAGTTATTATGCCACTGCACAGCCTGTTGTCTGTTGTGCAGGTAAGAGTGGAACCACTTAACTGAACCTGTGCCTAGTGTAAATGATTTAAGCAAGTGTAACAGTATTTCATGATTGACCATATCAAAGGCTTTGGATAGATCAATAAATATAGCAGAGCTATGGGTATTATTGTTCCTATTTTTATTGATGCAGTCTGTGAAGGAGAGGAGGGCAGAGGTGGTGCTATGGTAGGGTCTAAAGCCATGTTGACAATTAGCTAGCAGTTTGTTAGTTAACAGGTGATTCAGAAGTTGCTTCTGGACATATTTTTCCATGATTTTAGCAAGAGGAAAGAGCAAGGCTATGGGTCAGTAGATAGAGAGTTCACTTGACTTTCCACCTTTATGAAGGGGAACAATATGAGATATATTCCAGAGTGAATGAATGTAGCCTTCTTCAATGGTTCTGTTAATCAGGATGGTGATGGGATAGGTAAATGCATTAACAGCAACGTTTGGATACAGAGCAGGTAGAAGGTCAGCAGATGAAGAGGATGGCTTAAGTTTATGTAGCAGAGAACAAATGAGTGAAGTGGGAACAGGTTGTAGTTGAAATGTGGGAATAGAAGTGTTAGAGGAGGTGGAAAGACAGGAGATATCAGGGGAGAGTTGACTGGAAAGAGACTGGACAGTTTCAGTTAAGAAGGTATTAAAGGCATTGGCAGTCTATTTGGGGTTATCTTGGGAGGTGCCTGCTGGGCTTGGAGTGCCTGAGTGGCCAGGCTTCATGAGAATATTTATTCCTGCCCAGAACTTTTGTGGGTTATGTAGGTTAGCCTGTTGCAAATGGCAGTAGTAGTTTCTTTTATCAAGAATTACTGCTTTTTTTATAATGTTTCTTACTTGTCTAAAGTTGAGTTGGTCAGTGAGATCTTTAGTACTGTGGTATTTGGACCAGAGTTTATTTTTCAGAATAATCTTTTGACTTGTGTCCTTTATTAGCCAAGGGGCGGCTTTTGAGGAAAGTCTGATGGACCTTCTGGGAGCATGTGAGTCAAGAATAGATAAGAATTTAGAGTTAAAATAAGTCATGGCATCATCCAGTGGGAGGTGTTTAAGAGGAGACCAATTGCAGGACCTAAGTTCAGCTTCAAATCTATCAGGGTTAAAATGTTTGTTTGTTCTAACCATTTTGTATTTAGTTAAATTAGGGGTATCAGTTTTATGTCAAATATTGTCTTTGTTTGCATGCATAATCAAGTGGTAAAATGAAGAGTACTTTTGTAATGTGTACTGCTATTATTATTATTATTATTATTATTATTATTATTATTATTATTATTATTACTATTATTACACTGGAGGTGTGGTAAAAAGGGTGATAAACTGAGATACAGTCATGTTCATTATTCTTTCTTATGTGTATGTGTCAAGGAATGGGTCTTGGATATGAGCATCAGGGTAAATATTTTTGGAGAGTTACATAGCACTACATAATTTCAGTTTTGTTACACATTTAATATAAAGGGGATGCCTGAGACACAGTTGTTTTCGGTACCAGATGAAATACCTAATAATTGTTTTTGTTTTACATAAACTAAGTGATCTACATTCAGGGCCACTGCAGAGCTGTGTTATGTAGTTCAAGTTGTTTTGCACAATGTTTTCATTTTCCAACTAGTGATGCACATTCAGGGTCATTGCAGATTTGTATTATATAGTGCAAGTTGTGTCACACAAAACTTTCACTTTCTTGCTTTTGCTGCACATTCAGGGCCATTTCAAATCTGGGTTATGTAGTGCAAACTATGTTACATAATTTTCCTGTTCAGTGAGTCCCACCCATTCCCCTGGATTTACTAATATTCCATGCAGGACTAGTCTAGTCCTACTCAGAAGCGGCCGCTTAGGAGCAGGACGGCAGCGCGCCATGCATATTAATGAAGGTGCGCTGTCCGAACTCCTAGGGATACATGGAGCGTGTACAAGTGCAGAGGGCATGTCTGAGAGCAGAGCACACAGAATAAACACGCCCCTGCAAAGTAGAACAGCAAAAAGTGGAAATAAATGAGCGAGGCCACTCATAGGTGTCCACTTAGCCCCACCAACAGTCCCCCATGTGTACAACAGCAACAGTACATATAAATAAACCGAAGAAAACCTGTTATATTTATCTTAAATCTGAGTACAGCTAACTGTATGTGCTCAGGTGTGCCCATCGCTTAGCTACGGGTAAATCA
>NC_056737.1:1874143001-1874163001 GCF_019279795.1 Protopterus annectens | reverse complement strand
TAGCAGGAATGCTAGCAGTAAATAATGATAGGCCATTACCGAACAACCCCTAAGCATATCACAGCAGGGCAAAGCCAGCCATATATGTGGAGGACAGAGGCAGGAACACAGGGCCATACTCGTAATATTGCTGTTTCACACCCTGCAAATTGCTGGTGCTACAGGATTCATTGTAACATACCCTTATGCAGGAATAACACATCAGGAATACAAATGGATGTAGACATGTACTGATAGCACACAACAGATTGCTGGGGATATATCTAGAACAAGATCTGTGTGGTGCACAGGCAAAAGCAAAGAGACAATCCACTGGCCATCATGTGGATAGACCCACTGTTGAGAGCTATGCAGACAGACTACATTCCATCGTAAACTAGTATGTACATGCAAACACTGCAAGACCAGCAATATGCGATGACCATAACAAAACTACTCACTTTGTCTGTAGGTCTAGAACCACTTACAGTTGTGTAGTTGCCTTGTTTCTGCAAGCCCTGCTGTAATAGGTACTGCAGCCTGCCATCTGTAACACTGCTTTCCACATACAGGAGGGATGTCCTCCATACTGGAAAGGTGAAGTGACAATGCCCACATGAATCAGCAATATATAGTACTGGGTTGCCATGACACTGGTTAACTGAATCACTACACAGCAGGCTGCACGCAGTCAGCAACTGTTGCACACTGATTGGTTCAGAGTTCATCACCTGATCATGTGCATCACCTACAAAAGCCATGCTGCAATCAATTCAAACCAACTCAATTGCTCTACTGGAGAGGGAGAGAGACAGAGAAAGAGAGAGTGAAAGAGAGAGAAGGAAAAAAAAAAAGAAAAGATAGAACGAAACTCACACACAGTGGGAATAAAAACCTACATGCCAAAACCGGGAAGGTGTCACACCCGTCCAAAATAAAGGTATGTAAAACATAACTGTATGTAATTCAATGTAGTATGTGGTATAGATTAATAGGTTATATGATGTTGAATGTTTGATATGTGCCATCTGTAGTTGTCCCTGTAATGTTGTTCCGCTGAACACCTGCTCTGGACAATACTGTCTGTCCCTGTAAGCAGTACGACATACCCGCAACTGTGCAGATCAGCAATGAATGACAAATATGTCAGCCATAATATCTGTGTGTTTTATGTTTGTGTGGACAATAGCTGGTGGTGGAAGTACTGCTGTTATGATAGACACATTGGTGTCAGAGCACACCACTTGCAGGACAGTCATGTTAATGTGTAATGTAGCATGCACAAATGCCATAGGTGTGTAATAGGCATACCAGCAATCTCACACCATATATACCACCCTAATGTTAGTCTGTATTCACATGTGGCACCTGTCTGTGTTGCAGCAAGGCAGAACAGTGCAGCTGTGAATGAAAGGCAGTTACAGAATGCGGACCAGATGTCTGTATGCACTCCCCATATCGGTGTGATACAGAATGTGACATATATGTGTGCAGATACACTGACACTCATATAGACATAGGTATATCAACAACGTACAACATATATCTACACATATATGTACATAGATGTATATTTATACATATATATATATATATATATATATATATATATATATATATATATATATATATATATATATATATATATATATATATATATATATATATATATATATATATATATATATATATATATAGTGGCACTGACAATGTCATGCAGGTGAAATAGTCTGCAACAGGCCAGCAAAGATAAGTGTCCCCACAGGGAGCATGGCAACAAACACATAGCACAAAGCGTGGCACATACAAAAAGCACAAAGCTTGCTACAATACATTTGTCCCAATGTTAGGTAAGCAGCTGACATAACAATTGCAGTCTGTGAATGGTTTGTTGTGGCTAACATGGTGGGTGGAAACAAATATGTGTATTAAGAACTATGGTAACTCTGCTGTATCGGTGGCTTAGACCTGTTTCCATCCTTATGATTTCCAGGAAACATGTCACACGGTTGTCTTCCCACATACAGCGCTGCTGAGATAGAGCTTATTATCTGCCACCTGGTACAGTACTATGAACTGCTGTTTGGATGGACAGCCCACGACCAACAGGAGAGGACCGTCCTATGGAACAAGCTAGTCCACAGGGTCAATGATGTTGAACTGCATAACTGTAGCTATGAGCAGGTCCAGCATCATTGCACTGACGTGCTTCGCCATGTACGTCGGTATGCAGCTGCCATAAGGGGGGACCACCTCATAACATGAGGGGGGCAACCCACCCATCCACCCCTCACCCGTGCATAGGAGCTTCTCAGCAGCCTTGTGGCACCTGGCCACCTACAGCAACAACACCTGGCAGGGCACATTTTGGAGGTGGGTGCCAATGACACACCAGCTGAGGACCATCCAGGAAAGGCCCCAGAGCACATTGGTACACCACTCTTGTGTATGCATATGCATCTATACAGGTACATTATGCAAATCTGAGATGTCATATGCATAGTCTGCTGCTGTGTAGTAGTAATAAACAGTTGTGTATAAGCTGTAATATTGTGTAATTCTACTGTTGATGTAACATAATACTGCAGTCACCTTTTATGAATGCCACAGCTGTGGCCACTGACATCAACTTTCTCACACTCCTATGTAGGTCCCTCCAGGATACCACCATGGCAGCAGCCTGTAGCTGGTGAGCATGGTCCGTGTTCATGCATGATGATAAACTGTGCATGTAATAGCTATGGGCTATCCCATGCAGATGTCTAACACACCTACCCATACTGCATGCTGTGCATGTTCATGTTTTATTGCTGTGAAATGCACTGCATCACAATATAGATCATGCTGGGGTATCAGAAGGGTTCAACAGACATGCAAGATAACCAACATCCTGTCAATGTGCAATGTGTCCACAAGGATGTGAAGTGTGGCAGGACACACAGCCTACAGTAGGGACATGTGTGACTCAACACCACCATGGCTGCAGCTGCACACAAATCAGGTTAAGTAAACATTGCAGACATAACCCTGACCCCACAGCACTCATGACTGCAGTGTGTACACTCCAAGGAATGTGCACATGAGTAGACCTTGCAACCATGCAGAGGTCTGGGACATGTGTAGGGCACTCCCCTTAGCCATGGTAAAGTCCACTGGTTGTCAGTGTAATAGTCTTGTACTGGTCATGCATGCACTACTGATGTTGTGATCTGTAACACAGACATCAAGCATCCACAACTGATAGTTGTTCACATAGCATCCCAGGTATGAGTTGCTATAACACATAAGGGATGTGAGCATTGGAGATGATATAACTGATACAGTACTACAGATGCATCAATGGTTTCTACACCTGCAAGGTATGGTGCACAGTACAAGGCAGGGTGCAGAACAGGTCCGCAGTAACACCCACAGGGTGCAGAACAGGTCCGCAGTAACACTTTTTACATGGGTCCAGTGTTAACATGGGGAAGGGCCATCACCTACCAACACAGCCCAAGCCTCACAAACATGTATACTGCCACTAACATGAATTCATTATAGTTGCACTGCATGCTGTTGAGCACCATATGTAATTCATGTTGACAGAAGGGTAATGGGAGGACTGTGTGTACATATGTTGTGCAAATCCACATGTAGGAGTGTGGTGTGTGTGTGTGTCTCGATTGTGTTTGTAAGTGCAATCTAGTGGAGTGTGGATGATGCATGTCAGATGTATGTGTACATATGTGTGTATGTGTGCATCCATGTATGCACAGAAGATAGTGGGATTGGCCACATGGCAGTTCTTCCCCTTGGGATTGTGCTGTACATGGAGTGAGACATGGGACACCAGGACAACCTGTCAGGTATGTGAACACTGGACAGCTGATAGCATAACAAGTTCTGTAGCATGGAGCATGCATCGAGAGGTGAAGTACATACCAGGTATACACATCATATTGCCAGCAGCAGATAGGTAACTGACTACCCACATATGCAACACTACAAATGCAATGGGGAATTACCACAGCACATCAGTGAGTGTATCCAGGTAGGACTGTTGTCCGCATGATGGGTCACTTGTGCAGCAGATGTGGCATGAACTGAGCAAAACTGTAATATCAGGCTCTGGTTTGTGACATATGTAGTGAATGGTGCAGCCCCAACCCTACAGGGGCCTTTACACCATTACTGCCCATACACAGGGTAATACAGGGTGACAGCAGTGAGGCCATGTACAACTTACTCCACCCAAGTCAGGGAGGTGATGGAGTAACAGCTCAGATGTCATAACCACATGTGTAGGCATAGAGAGGAATGATATGTTAATGGGCAGTAGTGATGCATGTATACTAGCAAGTGCCATGCAGGATGGGCAACATATGTAACTGACTGGGGACTGTCTGTAAACCCAGGGAAAGTGAAGTAGTAAGGTAGCTGTCTGTGTGAGTGTGTGGGAGCGTGTGTACTGTTACGCAATGCTGTACAAGTCTTAATGTGTGTATTTGTTTCCTCCACAGGTGGCGAGGTGGGTCAGGGTCCCTCCTGCAAGCAAACTGAGGTAGGTGTCCCTACAGACACCGATGAGGATGATGGTACAGGTGAGTCATAGGTGGGGTTATCAGAGGCCGACACTGCACCATATGTCATCACCCTCCTAGCCACCCCAAGCCTGCACACAGTTACAGTGCCCCTACAAACCCCATCACATGTGGCCATAGAGGGACAGTTGGCGCTTGGTGGCAATGACCAGGAAAGTGTGGTGTCCATGTCAGCGGTGTCAGGTCACAGTCAGCATAGCCAGATGTCCAGAAAGGTATTGCATCGGCAGATGTACCGCGGTGCTCGTGGAAGGACCACAGGTCATCATACCCCTGGCAGAGATGCCACAACTGGTACCACCAGGAGCATGTTTCAGGCAGTAATGGAGGCACAGGCACATATGAAAATGCACACCAGACAGGGCCTGAGGCTGAAGAGGTCTGCTTTTGCAGCTGTAAGTGGCAACCTCCATGAACTCGCTGGTGCCTTCCATGAATATACTGAGGTCATGGATAGACGGTGGGGTGAGATGCTTGGCCTCCTCGACCATGGTATGTCTGTGCTAGAAATTGTGGTGGGAGTGGTGTGATGGCCACGTGGATGTAGGCCAGAGACACCAGCAGATTGCAGTCAACATGGATGTGCCAGGATGCCCAGCCGCTCTCGTAGTGGCAATACCAGCCTCAGCACACCACTGGGACTGCTGTCCACACCACACCACAGCAGGCCTTGTGCATGTGGCCCTGGCCAGTCCCAGGCAGGACATGGCTCCAGCGGACATATGTCATCATCAGGGGAGAGTAGCAACTCAAGGTCTGTACCTGCATGTGCCCATGGAACCCCTAGCAGGCACAGTCAGCATGTCCATGGCCGGAGGCAGTGAACTGCACACCCTGCCAGGTATGGTCTGCAGCTGTCCAACATCACCCGTATAGGGCAGCCACATGGTGGAACTGTGTGCATGCATACCCACACACTATGCAACCACACCTAGAGCAACCCCATACCGACACACACCTCATCACCACACCCCAATCAATGAACCACTCCCCTCATCCACACACATGGTGACACATGTTTGGACCACCCTCGGCCTCTGGCACACCAGCAACACACCCTCTGTATATGATGATACCTGTGCCACATCCCTGTCATCCATAACATTGATGCAGGGACAGGCTAATATGGTTCTGATGCACACAGTGACTGTAATGGAGTGCAACAATGTACTGTAGTGTAGAATGTAGTCAGGGGTAATGTGTACTGCATACATGTCAGATAGTGTAGCCATGCAGCTATAATGCATCTCAGCTATTGGTAACACCAATTGTTATCCCCATACTGTCATCCATTTGTGCTGTAGGTGTACATGTGTCAGCAGGAGGATGGTCTGCAGTCATATTCCACAAGAGTATGTCAGTGTGGTGACACCATGGCCGTAACATATCTGGTGTACAGTTGCACACATGCCACAGGTATGTATAACAGTTATTGGCCCTGCAAAATTGACCGGTGGCCTGCTAGTACAGGTATAATCTGCACCCTTATGTCAACCCATCCACATACACATACATCCTTACTTGGCAACACTTTGTCTAGACCCCCTACCCAGGTGTGTAGTGCTACTGAACTGTGTGGCTGCCATTGCACACACAACACCCTCTGTAGGGTGAGGTGTGTGTACCAGGTTACATGTTACATGCAGACCATCCACAGACACGTACAATATAGTAATGGGGGGTGTAATGTTTATATACGGAGAATACATAGTGTGTCATACCATCATATACACACTGACTGACACATAACAGGTAGACACACATCTTAGAGAACTGGTTGTATAGTTGCTAACTAACTACTCCATGTTTCCAATGTGTTACAGGTAGGCTGCACACAGCAAATGTGTAACTGGGCTGTAACCTGTTATCTGTTACCTGTATGGGTGATGGTGACATTGGCTACCTGAGAGTGGTAGGTGGGCCATATACCAGGTGTACTATGGCATGAAGACAGTGCACACAGCACCCACAACCCCCACTGGATATTGTAAACACTGGAACCCATCCTGATACTCTAACATACCTACTATCACACATTGGCCATGATGCCAAAACCACCCATTGCATATCACAACAGTGGTACCACAGGGATATGCATGTGATGCACATGCCACAGGCATAGTAGGGTGTTGCATTGCAATGCCACACCTGTGGGCGACAACAACAATATCTGTACTACTGTGTGGCAATGTGTATTGTAATAGGAGTATGTGGACTTGGAATGGTGTACCCTACAGATATGCACACATGGACACATAGACACACATGACAGACCTCGATGGGATTCACATGCCTACCAACCTATTGGTACAACCCTGTTGTGCTGATACTGCAAGGCACATGTAGCTGTTAGGGAGTGGAGTGTAACAGGCTACATGTTACGTAGATGGGGTTGAAAGGCACCACGCACTATACGAGTTGTACAAATAGGCACCTCCCCCCAGCCAAATACATCTGCCCTGCAATACACTACTAAGTGTTGGAGATACCATAACCAAGGCCTGTGACAACATGGGCACACAATGTTACCTGTACTACATCCCACCTCTATGATGTCAGGCTGGTATTGGTAACATATCATGCAGTACAGTCTGGCTCCCATGGGTAATGTATTATGTGGAAGCCATCAACATTCCCAGGATACAGATATACAGACACAGATATGCAGATACAGGTATACATATTTTATATGTATATATATATATATATATATATATATATATATATATATATATATATATACATATACATGTGACTACACATACACATGCAGTTATATGTACAGTAACATACATAAGTGGAAGGTGCACACAATATGGAACAGCCACTCTGCCTACAGTTGACCCCTGAATGACTGGACACTGTATGTGCCACCCATACAAATGACAATCGTTACCTGTAACATACACCCACAGAGAGGTCATAGGTAAAACAATACCCACAGGTTTGCAGACATGAAAACCTTTAATCGTGTACTATTACAGCTCTACATGCCATGCCATATAACTGTTCAGACAATGACAACTATAGCAACGGAGTGATGCTACAGTGGACCAGTTACAGTCATACAGTAGTCTGGAAAGTTTCACAGTTGTTGATGTCCAGGACAAGCCATTCACATTGTACAATAGGAAAGACACACTGGGTCACAGGATACCTAACAATTAGCAGTATGTAATCCAGGTGTGTAGTTCAGCAGCCTCTATGTACACACTGTACAAACTCAGTAGGTGGTATAGACATCATATGACCACATGGGTTGTAACTGCTACATAACATGGCATAACTAACACCATCATGAGCACACCAATAAACAGGACAGTTGGTATGGCAGGGGGCAGTAGTCCTGCATTACCCAGATCCATGTCAGTAATGTATATATAGGTGAAGTATTTGGTACTGTACATCCAGATACCTTAAGGCAGCTCAGCCCTGATACCCACACATTTTGTCGCAGCCTAGGTCATTTATGGTGCCCCCCCTAGACTCAACAATACAGTGCCATATACCACTGTTACATACACTGGGCTCTGCAGTGCATAAGGGCTCACATGTATTGTGTAGGTGATGCCCACACATACATGGCCCCAACCCCACCATATGTGTGGGGGTTACAATGGCAATGGCCTGATGGCAGCACTGGCAGTGTGTTATACTCCCAGCCCACTATGGATCAACCACCGACATCATGACATATATGCAACGCTTTGTATGTAGGTGATTGACAGAGGCTGGAATACAGGCACATATGTAGACAACTGTTGCCATACACTGCACAAGGTACTGGTGTTACAGGATAGTCTGTAACATACCCTTAGTCAGGGAATTCATGGCAGAGACGGTCATGGATGTAGCCATGTACCGGTAACACACAACACACACACACTGCCATTGAAATATCTGACACAAAACCTGTGTGGTGGACAGACAAGAAATGATAGGCACAGCTCTGACTGGCATGAGGATAGGCCCACAGTTGTGTGCTATGAAGACAGACTGCATTCCATGGCAAACTAGTATGTACACCCACACCCTGTAACACCAGTACTGTACAAAGCATAACACAACGCTACTCACAGTCTGTCTGTAGTTCCTGATCCTCCTACAAATATGTGGCTGCCCTGAGTGTGCCAGTTCTCCTTTAAGGGGTATTGCTACATGCTGTCAGTAGCACTGCTGCCCACACACACGACGGATGCCCATCACACAGGAGATGTAATGGGACCACGCACACATGACGTGGGAATCTATAGTAGGTGGTTGCCATGATAGTGTTAATTGGGTGTAGTACACATGTGCAATCATGTATATCTGGCTATCTGGATAAGTATATGTACATATATTCCCACCATATGTCTTGGACATGAAGTGTAGGCCAACCCCAGCCAGTATATTCCAAATGTCGTAGTTGCAGGGATGTCAAGTATGTATAGCAGGTATACTAGAAGACTATTGCTACTGTCATTCAGATTGTCTTCACAGACACGGTGTGCATGGGAGTTCACATTTGCTTATAACATGTGTGCCATTGGTTACTGAAAGGCAGCCAAAGGACATCATTGTACAGTACCACTGCTAGCACGAAATGCCACTGTGGACTGCAGCAAAGATATTGGACATATATGTGGAGGGCCTGACACAGTATGTACAGTCCAGAGGTATACACATAAGCCCTTAGTGCTTCACATGTGTACCATGTCTGACAATATGGATGTAGACAGCCATGTAGATGGGTATAACACATAACCGGTATATGATGTCCACCATAGTTCATGCATTCACACACCTCTGCCTGGCCTGTAATGATATGACCACTGGTGCAGGGGTGCCAAGGCCACATACTACACAATAGGTATTGACATACATCTGCATTGCATCCCACTGCCCTGTCTGACATACATGACTGTTAGGGGAGGGCCGGTAGCAGGACATCTGGCTAGTATTTGCACATGACATCCCACTGAGTAGGTACACTCAGCTGCTAGGCATGTCATAATGCATTGTGCAGGCTGCAGGCAGACTGGCTCAACACTGGCCTACATCTCCTAAGGGGAAATGCACATGTATCTGCATATGAAGCAGGCTCAACAGGCATATCACAGCACAGGGTAAGATACACCTGTGTGACAGTACATATCCCCAACCAATGTGAACACAGTCACAGCTACATATGGTTAGCTAGCATGATATTACAGTATATGGACTATGTGTTCTACACCATCCTCATATGTGCCAGTCACAGACTGACCCTGCATATACTGGCCTGCTACACAGTTTGGTCTGGTGGCTGTCTGTGGTATGGGACACATGTGTTAATGGCCCTACAAACATGTACTCCACTACAGTACCATGCAGTGGGGCAGCATGTAACATCTGATAGTAGGGGAACTAGAACAATGTCATCTACCACAGTCTGTACACAGGCTAAGGTACATATCAACACTACACACACTGTCGACATTCCCCATCGGTACACATACCTCAGTACTGTATGAACATCCACAGAATGTGCAGGTAATGTCATGTTAGCATTCGGATACATCAGTGGCTTGATCTCAGATATGATGCCACAAATTATGGTGTACAGCACATATGCACCACTTCATGCACAACATATGTACAAAGGTCGACAGAGGTGTGGCTGGGAGCACATACACAGGGCCAATATTTACTTGTTGCTGTGATAACCACATACATTTACTGTTGTTACCGGGTTGTTGCAACATATGTCCTTTGAGGGATATGACATCTGTGACTACCACAGCTTTCTCCATCTACTGACTGCAATCCTCACATTACCTTCAGCAGTCAACAGCTAGATGCTCCAGGGGTGACACATGCAACCACGGACACTACACTGGCCAGGCTGCAGATGACCCTGCAGATGGGGATTCCCAATAAAAATTGCAACTGACATGGCAGGTATGGAGACATGTACAACACCCATATCCACACAAACACTGTTAAAGCAACATTACTCCAAATGCAGTATAGCCACACTTGCGGTCTGTAGTCAGGTCAGGCACATCCACCTCCTGCTTGTTGCACTGTTTCCACAGTGTATACTGTTAGAGGTACACCACAATCCATCTGAGATGCTGTTTGCCACACAACAGATCTAGTTCCTGCTCACAGTGGGTGAAAAGGGCCAACACCACCATGATGTTCCTAAGTATTGGAGTGTGTTCCCATACAATTGGCTATGGGAATGTTACCACAGGTGTTTCACATGCAATCAGCTAGGGGAGGGCTGCAATTCATGCAGAGGCCATCAGCTGATCATGAGCATTACTTACATTACACATGATGCTGCCTAAGCAAAGCAGGTGTAGGTCTCCATTTCCACCTGAGAGGGGGTGGGGATGCAGACAGAGGCAAATACGTGTCAGGAAGTGGTGGGAGGGTAAAACTGAAGCATGTTTGTGTCACACACCTAACAGCACAGGGTATCAAACCCCTGATAACTATGTAGTGTTAGCAAAGTTTGATGCAATTATTGGATGTGCCACATGGGTTACCTGTTGTGGAGCATTCAGAACATATATGTGATGGTGAGTGACATCTGCAGCATGGATACAGTAGCTGCATGGCAGGTGACATACACGTGCCAGTCAACATGAACAGGTGCCAGCATCAACGCAGCCACACTCTCACAAGGACACACACACATTGACACACATGGCAGGGCCAGGTGTACAACTCATTGGTTATGGGATTGCTACATCACATCACTGTGCAGGTATCCCATGCACCACACAGGTCATACGGGGCTGTACGGGTGAAGAGTATGGAAAGCTGTCTGACATCAGACATTGTTCTCTACACAGTCAGTGAGGGAAAGACAAACACATGAACAGTGACACAAACTCATACACACAGTTGCCATGTCTGGGGTTAGAACTCCTACCTAACTAGTCTATCACACTACAGCAGTACGCAGTGATGAGAAGCGCTGCAGAGATTACTGGCCTACAACTCTCCCAAAGGTGTATTTCACATTGGATAACCCCAGCAGGCTTGTCAGGGTACCGCTATGGGGTGGCCGGTGTGTGCATGGCCAATATACTTTTCATGTATGGGTGACACGCCACAAGTGGCCACACATGGGGTTATATGTCACAGGTACATGTATAGGGAAACAAGCTGACTATGTCGTTGTACAGCCATGTTGCACAGCTGGCACGTGGACCACATAGCCTGTGGTGCTGACAGGTACTGATCGCTAGTAACTGCAGTGTGTGACATCTGCACCTGATGTGTTGGGGTCCCTTTGGCTGTGTGCTGGGTGGGACAGGTGTGGATGACTCCTTGTCATGGTCACCCTCTTCCACACATCTATATCCATCTACCTTTGGCTTATTATGATGTGTTGTCCTTACATATATGTCTGTATTCCTATCCACTGTGTGTGCAAGGCATGAGTGGTGCATACTGACATGTGTCTGCACTAACAATTGCAACTGCTGGATTTGCCTGGTCCACTGGTGTTTGCATACATGGCCTTCATGTGTTTAAATGTGTGAGCATGCCCAATATGACATTTCGGTATGTTGATGACTGACATTGCCTTCATTTCTCAAAGTGTGTGAGCATGCCCAGTAAGGCCATCTGTTTTGCATGTGTGGATCATGTCAGGTGGTTTGTACTGCACAGCCGACTTTTGTGTTGTACACCAACACGTAGCATTCTGTGTCTGCAGGGTATCCACCGATCATTTGGCATTGACTGTTGCAAAATATCTGCATAGTGGGGGAACACCTGACTATTTCTATGTTTCTACACAGGATTGGTGGGGGCATATCTAACTGTTACGATATTTCTATGTAGGGTGGGGGGCACACATGACAGTTGTACACATTTGCTAGGACTGTACTGGTATGTCCTGTAGTCCATTTCAGTCAGTAGTCTTACCTATTGTGCTGGCTAAGCCCCACATGTGTACTACCGTTCTTATCTTTTGATTGCATACACATTAGTTTCTGACTTTCTAGCCATCACAACTGACATCAAACTACCTGGCCTGCTGTAGTCTGTCCGTGTAGGCCTGGGTGGGGATTACTCATACTCCTCATTCAGAGGCCATAGTATGGCATTTGTTTGTGTTTGTCTACACCTGTCCTGCTGGCTATGACTATTGTTGGATACGTGACCCCTTCCTGACTGGCATGTGTAAGTCCCTTATCTTGTGGGTGTCCCAGTATTGAGGGTGGTGCTGCAGGGCTGCCTATGTCGGATGCACATAGTACACTGACTATGCATGGTTAGGCATAGGTAGTGTAATGTTTGGCATCCCTTTTACTCTATGTGAGAGTCAGAGAGAGGTGTTATTCCCTGGGTCCCTCCCATGTAAGAGTATGTGCTATGCGTTGCCTCTTTGCCAGGGCCAGGGCATACTGGGAATGCCTCCTTCTGGCTATTGGGTAGGCTCAGGTTGTTCCTCCTCCTAGTCACTCTGTACCTGTGCAGGCTATGGAATTGGTGGGGGCCTATGTGGCCCTGCCCCTTGCTGCTCCTGCTGCAGCTGTTTCCACAGGATCATATTGTGTAGCATGGCACATACAAGGATGAATTTGGGACATGTAGTTGGTGAGTACTGTAAGGCACCACCGGATGTGTCCAGGCACTGGAACCATGACTTGAGCATCCCAAACACATGATCTGTTATGATTCTTTTTTGTGCGTGTGCATCATTATGGAGTTCTTGTTCGGATGTGTGTTTCTGATGGGTGTCATCAGCCAAGGCTCCAGTGCATATCCAGCATCCCCCACTAGGTGACGATGTGGGATGTCCCCACTGGCAAATTTCTGGTACAGCTGCCTCAGATGCCAGATGCGGGAATCGTGATAACTTCAGGGCAGTCAGCACACATGTTCATTATTATGCCTTAGGCATCGCACACGACCTGACAGTTGATGGAGGGGAAGCCCTTGCAGTTGATGTAGACCCTGCCCTGCTCACTGGGTGGTGCTTTGATTTGTATGTGCGTGCAGTCTATTGCACCCACTACCTCAGTGCATTTTACTATTTGGTGGAAGAAACACATATTGCTGGCCAACGCCTCACGGGTGAGGGGGGAAATATACGTGCTCACCGGCATGTGCTACCATGGCATCCAGGAACTGGTGGAGTACTCTGGATGCTGATGCCTGTGATATCCCTATCATATCGCCAGTTGCCCTTTGGAAGGTACCAGTAGCTAGTATTTTTAGGCCTACACATACCTTTGTTTCCACTGAGATGGGTTCCCCTCTGTTAGTTCTGTGTTTCAGGTGTGGCCAGCACAGCTCCAATATTTGAGGTCCCTGTCCACCCTATAGTGCTCTACTATCTCCAGCTCATGTAGCCCTTGGTAGGTTACCCTGGGTCTGTACACTCTTCTCTGTCTCCTCACTGTGGGTTGGTCGGCAGCATTCCCATCCTCACCACCCTCAGCCTCTTCCACAAGTTGTATGATAGCTATTGCAGCCCCTAACATTTTGCTGTTGTGAGTGTTAAAAGTTCCCTGCTTGTTTACACTGGTGGTGTAGGGTATGGGAAAAAACAGAGGGGTAGGTGTTTGCATAGTTTATAGTGGCATTCTGGACTTGGCTGGTCTGCTGCCTGTGTAATTGGCTGGTTCAGAAACGTATCTCCTGGCAGCGGACCTAATACTCCTTTATTAACTTCCTACTGCTGCTTTCCCTTCCCATTGCCCTTCTGTTTCATCCTGGGGCACGCCTTGCAATCGGTGTACTCCAGTGTGAACACTGCTGCTATTTCCTGGGTTTGCTTCCTTTATCTTCCTGTAGATCCCATTGCGTGGCATGCACACCCGCTTACACATTGTCATATGTGCTGGGCAGGTTTAGACACACACCCTGGCTTTGCTGTGCTAAGCTGGATGCAACCCCGAGCCACAGGTCTCCAATCTGCTGAGAGTATGCCTGACACACCCACCCATGATGTTACCTATCTCCTAATTTTGTACTCAGCTATTCATAGTCGTACACTGTTGGGACCTGCCTCACATGCTGGGGAAAACCAGGATTCACTATTCTTCCCCTCATTTGCATGGGATTGCATGCTAATGCATAGTTACATGTGTCACATTTTGCCTCCCCCCTTAGCAACCACTATTCACTGACCAGGTTGTCTTTTGCCTGCCATTGACTTGCATGGCGGAATACTGATTTTAGTTAGACTGCTTTTTTTAGGTTTATTTTCTTATTTCCCCACCGATCCCATTTGCGAGCCGCTGCCCTATGCTTCAACGACCGTGATCAGCGGACATATCATAAAAGTTGTATTTTGTATGTTTTGCATTGTTTGCAATGCCAATGGCCTTCTACTTGGCCATTGGCATGCTTCCTCAATGATATGCAGCCTTTATTTGGAGCTGTCATAGCTCCGTTTTGGATTTCGCAGTACCGTACTCAGTTTCTAACCGAGTACATTTCTACATATTACGCTAGCCCTGCATGCCCTGATTCCTGCTTCCTGGATGGTAGATTTACCTCATTTGCATGGTTTTTACCTGCAAATGGGGTAATTTGCATACAGGGGCTGGGAACGTGCAGCACTAGTGCTAGAGTGCTCGTGCACGTCAAACAAGCATGTACGTGGATCGTTCGGCCGCCATATCGGCAAACTTTCCTCTTACACTAATCATGCACGCCATGCAAGCTTTTCAAAATCCAGGAGGTTGTCCCTGCAGCTGAAGACTTTCAAACTTTTCTCACTTTTGTTTTTAACAATCATCTTTTAAGGACTGCTAGCAGTTATAATTCCACAAACTGAACTTAGATACATAATTTAACACATCTAAAATGAAATGGGTTCATTCACTTTGTTAAAAGTTGTGCAAGTTTTTCTGTGATCTGTGAGCTTTCTTAGTTCCAGTACAAATAAGAAAGGAGCAAAAACTGAAGTATATGATTACTATGCTAATGACTTGAAGAGCCTTTTTAAGTTCAGGCATGCTTCCCCAAGGGTGAGATTTAAACTTTGTACCTTCTGCCTCTGCGATAAACACTGTAACTATTATACCAATTCCCAGGCCCCAAGATTATGTTGTCCTAGATGGGGGTCACACCCACAGTAACTGGCTTAGGAAGACAATGCATTATCCATTAGGCAACTGGGCTCAATTAAAACTTTCACTGAGAAAGCAACATGTGAAACATATAATATTTCAAGCATAAGTCTGCTTGTTATTTACAGTTTGAACAACTGGACTTTTAAAACACTTAAAACTGATTAATAATCAATAAAGACCTAAATCCTACCGAAAAGTAAATTAATCTATTTACATCGTAAAAGTGTTATATAACTGAAACAATATTCAAAATAATTGTAACAATGTAATCCATAATCTTGCTGTAGGGTGCAAGCACTTAGCCCAGATATGTGTAAAATCCTTAAACTCCCATAGCTTCTCAAACATCTGAGATCCCATACCCTGCTTGAAGAATTATCAAATGTTTGCCAGCTGGGTGCAAAAATGTTGTTTAACTTGAGTTCAAAAATTGTATCCATGGTGTCCATATTGTTGTTAAAATTGTCATTTTCTTACTTCAGTAACAATATTTGCTCAAAAAAGAAAAACAAATAATATCAAATAATATCAAGGAGATGGCATGGATGCCTTGTTCCCAGTTTCACTTCTAACGGGTTAGAAAGCTATCCAGCTGTACACATTTGGCAGTGTCTCCACTGTATGAGTTTACACTGTCTAATAAAGGGGGAGGGGGGCATCCTAACTTATGCAAACAAAGCCCAGATAAACCTTTACTGAAGACTGTCAAATGTCTTTTTAACATCAACTAACATAGCACCAGAGATGACTACTATTCTCTACTCTTGTTGAATATTAAGCCATAATCATGTCAGCTTTCTGTTCTCATTTTGATAAATCTCTAATGATTCAAATAAGTTAACTTGGCTAGAATATGCCCTTATCTTTTTTCCAAGATTTTAATATAGATCTTTACCTCTAATTGAAGTAGCAAAATAGGTGAGTAATTCCCCATACAAAACCTATCCCTACCTGGTTTAGAAAGTAAAATTACTTTGGTGACATTGTCATTTTCCTGAACCTCCTCATTCTCTCTGTGGATACATAATATTGCCAGAGTCTACTATATTCTCTCCTTATGCCTTATAAAAATATTGGGCTATCCCATCCAATGTAGGGACCTTCCCTGCTGTCAGCTCCTTGATTGTCCCCTTGATATACAAAACAGATATATCTTCCATCAACCTCACTCTGTCTTCCAAGGCTATTAATATACTGAGGAACTCCTCCAAAAATGTATTGCACTGATCTATGGGGGGGGGGGGGGTACTATGCATTTTCCTATAGTACTTAACAAACACAGCATTAATTCCCTGCTGAGTAGTAACCGTACCCACTTCTTCCTCTTGCACACCCACTACCATTAAATCCATGATCTGTTCTTGACACTGTCTAGCTAAGACCCTAGGAGAAATGACTCCCTTCATCCAGGAAAATGATCTGTACCTCTTCCATTTGTCTTGTATTTTTTGTAATTCTGTTACCCCAACCCTGGACTTTAATGTCAAAATTTGAGCATATATTACTTTAACCTTACAATTACTTGCTCTTATATTGTTCCTCTAAACTTCTAATTTTATCTTCTCATTGCCCTTTATTTCCTTGCTCCAGACAAGGCTGTACGTTACAGAGGTTTCTAAGAATGTATTCCCATCTTAAGTGAAACCCACTATCTTCTACGCTGTGGTTTCATTTTCCTTCTTGGACCAAAATCTGGTTATCCATTCTATTAAGCATTACCACTAATCAGAAGATTTAAACCATAAATGGCACAGTAGTGCAGTGGTTTGCATTGTCACCTGACAGCAAGAGGTTCTCTGGCTCGAATCTCAGTTGGGGTGCCTTCTGTGTGGAGTCTGCATGCCCTCCCTGCATTCGTGTAGGTTTGCTCTGGTTTCAACCACATTACAAAGACATACATTTGGAGCATTTTTCCCCAGGCCTCTGCTGAAAATTGGCTTGTTCCAAGTCAGACTTTCCCATTAAATAAATGTTTAATAAATAACATATCTATTTTCCATTGATATGATACCCTTCCCCTTATCTAATCTCCAAATCTATATATTTTAAACTGTGATCTGCATAAGCTATCTGCTTTATCTGTGCATTAATAATATATGATACCAAACCCCTAGAAACTATAATCATATCAATCCTACTGCATGAGTTCTGACCTGAGCCATAGAAAGTAAAATCTAAGGAGTCGGGGTTTAGCACTTACCAGCTATCCATCAAATCTAATGACAGCAGAGCCGTATGAAGTGCTCAGGATTTCTGCAATTGTCTCTCTGTCCTTCTAGAAATCTTATCTATCCAAGGGTGTAGGGTGGAATTTAAGTTTCATCATACAATAATATGGTATCCTTGACTGTGATACTTTTGTATATACTCTGTCATTGGACTCACCATGGTATTTTGTTACTCTTGTTAGATCTACAATAGCACCCCAATACCATATTTTTCTCATTCATCTTCCCCACAACAATCCATCACCCTTCTTTATCCATTTTTACTGACACTGTCCTCAGTCCCAATGAAATGTGAGTTAATAGGGCAACCCCCCTTTTCCTTCATCTATAGCACAACTATAAAAGACCTCTCTCCATCTACTGTGGAAAACACAACATGGGGATTTTAACCTTATTTCTTGTAAAACGCTATGTACATCCCTTCATTTCTTAACTGGGGCTAACAGTTTTAGCTTTTGGAAATGCAATAATTCCTTTTATATTAAAAGTTGTCATCCTTGCAACAGCAACCTGCTGGAATACCTTTCCTCTCTTCCCCCTTTTGACCCATTGTCCCAGAACTGAGTAATGTCCAAATTACAGGAAAATATTTCAGACAAGAAAAACAATGTATAAAGAAACCCCAACTAAATTGCTAAATATTAATATTAAGGATAGTATTTTCCTCTTTGCCACAACAAATCATAGCCTCAGTACCAATTTACTACCTAAACTCAAGTGTTATATGAAGAAGAAATGCAGTGATATAAGACTAGTTAGTAAACTCAGTATACAATTGGCTGTTTATTATAGCTCACTACATGGAACAATTATACTTAGCTAACAAGTGCAAAATGGCAAAACGTAATGAAAGTGTGTTAGAAAAAAAAGCATTTCTCTCACACTTTCAGCTTCATCCAATGTATAAAACTCCCAGATTTATATGAAATACAGGCTGCTTTTAGATTTCAAAACTCAATTAGCTGTCAGCCAAGTTACCCAATGTTATACATATCAAGTAAGATTGATAAAGTGAATTTACATTTTGGTTTGTCTACATTACTCAAATCCACTCTAAAAAAAAGGTATGCCATTAGTCTGTTGTCTTTTCCAGTCTAGTGTGTACTCCCACTATGTCCTCATAAATGTGAAAAAAGTAACCTTTACACTGTAGCTAAACATTTTGTCACCAATTAAATCATTCAAACAGTATAGCAGCTCCATTGCAATGTAGTTGCTTGATCCACAGTTTGTCGCAGACCAGGACTCTTCAAACTCTTTTATATCATCATCAGTCAATTTCATGTTCAGTGCATTTACCCCCCCCCCCCCAACATACACACACACACCAGTTTTGCCATGCAAATAATTTTTCTTGTTTTCAAGGTCAAATAGTTTCTGTCCTATGCCTCTGATTTGCAGGCTTGATCAGATGTAACAGGGTGTGTTTGATCTTTTTCCTCTGCAATGACTTGGGGGGGGGGTGATAGAAGGCAGTCTGTCCCATTTTTTTCATTTTCTTCATCTCCCCCAGATAAATTAAGCACTTCAGCATAAACGTTTTTTGACTGGCTTCCTAAGCTCACAGAAATAAATGTATATATCAGAGGGGATAAATTATTTCTGTGAACATCTCAACAATATAAGGGTTGCAGGGTACATTAAGAAAACTCCAAAACCCAATTTTCTTCCCCACCTGAGATAGAAAGCCATAATCTTTTTTTTTTTTTGCAAACAGGATAGCTCTGTAGTCAAACACAACTCTTGTATGTTGGCCAACCAGTCTTATATATCTCTAAGTATGGAAAAGGTTCAACTTGTGACTGTGCAGGTGTGATTAGTGTGTGATGTCTTACCATGCAGCTGCTGTGGAAAGGTCCCAGAATGTGGAGGCTCATGCCCAGTGATTGGCCCAGCTGCATCGGCAGTATGGTGAGTACAGAATACCCCCTACTATTAGCAGTAATAAATCAAAATTATAGTAATGGCAGTACTGCCTGTATATATAATTGTGCTGTAAAAGTCAGGAATAAATGCCTCTGTCAGGCTGCCAGTGTTACAATGGAGTGTTCCCAGCTGCTGTGTAATACAGATATCAGTAGCAAACAAGGTACAATATGCAGGAGAGGAATATTGGAATATGTAATGAATGAGTG